>NC_087203.1:20706522-20734102 GCF_015104395.2 Macrobrachium nipponense
CTGCCTTTGTATCCTATTTACATTTAAATAGTACAATTTTCAAGTGTCAGTGACACGTTTTAGACGCTGTGTGTATTTTTATTAGAAATTTGTTTTTTGAAAGGCATATACATAATATTGTTTCCTCTGTTCCTCAGAAAGTTGGTGTTTTCGAAAGTTTCGTTTTAAAGCTCAGTTCTTCACTGTGGTCTTCCCTTTCTGAATCCCATTTGAAATTTTTGGATAGTTATGTCATCAGTCAAGTTTATTTTAAACAGTTATTAATGCTGACTTGTGGCCTAGACATAAAGTGAGTTCATCATATTTGCTGCATAAAATATACTACAACGTCAAACATCCTCTGCACTCTTCTTACCTGATATAGCTCTTTTCGCTCACATCACTAGGAAAACTGTTGTGGTAACAGTGTCATTTTCTAGTATCAGGCTAAATAATACTAATTTTGCTAAGAGTTTTTCTTGCCTGAAACTAGAACGTGGAATAGTTTACTTAGTGTAGTTGTGGAATCTTCTTATCTCCAAATGTTGAAGCGAGGAGAAAATTTATTCCTGCTTTCTGCTGACGTTTTCTCAATTCACGTGTATCGGTTTTATTTTTCATTCCCGCGTATTTGTTTATCTATCCCCTTATCCTATACCTTTGCTCTCTCTCGTTAGGCTGATTTCCTTTTGGAGCCCTCTTGCTTTATACTCTGTTGACTTTATCCATGAGGGTTTTCATCTGAATATTAATAGAAGGAAAGAAAGAATGTTCCCAAAATTAAATGGGTGTAAAAAGAAGAGAATAAATGCATTTGATGTTCACCTGGAAATTCCTTCTGTCAACTCACCTTTAAATGGACTTTATCTCGTTCTGGTATTTCTGCAAAAGAATTTGAGGTCATTCCATCCAGTGGTTTTGGTCTCTTCATTTGCTATGCAACTCAAGTCTCGGGCAGGACTGCTAAAATACCTCTTGAAAATCACCTACTCTAAATCAGCTTCTCAAAACCAACTGTACTTTCAAGTATGTTTCACCAACATTAGCTTTTCTGGCTAGTTCTATACTTTAATAGTTTACATTTTTTTCTGCTCTGTTTCCTTTGTTTAACTCACTTTATTAATAGATAAGTAGTGATGTGTCCCTGTATTTCAATATTAGACGGCAATGCTTCTTGGGAATCTACGGGATGCTGCAAAATATCATATTCCTCTTGAGCGATTTTACTTCCAGCAATATATATTAAATTAAAATCGAAAAATTTCACTTGTTATTGTCAGGTTGCAAAAATGCCAATTTCGCACGTATACAACCATACACACACACACACACAAAGGAAAATTGCTGTAACAATGTGACTTTTCACACATATACATACACACGTACATACATACATACATATATATATATATATATATATATATATATATATATATATATATATATATATATATATATATATATATATATAAGCATTAAGCTACAAAAGTCCTTTAATATCCAATTCGCTCTACCGCAGAAATAATAATTTATATATATGTTAAACAAAGGGAAATTTTTTAGTTGATAATAAGGTCGTCGTCGCGTGGGGTAGGTCTAGCGACAGACCAGAACTCGGGAGAGAGTGAGCCTGTGACGCGCCTTAGACCACACGGCTAACACGGGAGGTAAAAGTTGAGCTGAGTTCGACGGTGATTTGTAGGTAGGAGTCGGTATCAAGTTTTACCTGCCTTGTTAGCCGTGTGGTCTAAGGCCCTTAACTGCATTCCTGAATTGTGGTCTGTTGCTTGATCGATCCCGCGAAACGACGAACTTGCACTAAAAAATGCTTAATGCTTGTATATGAATCACAGTGATTTGATGAAATTCGCATATATATATATATATATATATATATATATATATATATATATATATATATATATATATATATATATATTCATATATATATTCTATATATAGATATATATATATATATATAATATATATATGTATATACACATATATAATGATATCTATATAATCCTATGTTTATATATTACACATAATCTAAATGTTTATATATATATCTATATATATTATATAATATAGATATATACATATACATTTTCCTATATTTTTATATATATATTATATTTGTGTATATATATATAGCTATACATATCCATATCTATATAGATATATATATATCTATATATATACATATATATATATATGTATATATATATATATATACTATATATATATATGTATATATATATATGTATCTATACATATACTAATGTAGATAATAATTTCTATATATATATATATATATATATTGTATACGTATCATATATGTATATACATCCACTATATAATATCTCTATATATATTATTATATATTCTTATATTATATATATCTTTATTAATTTAATTAATTATGTATATATATATATGCACTTGAGTAGATAAGTTCCATGAGAAACTTAATTTCGAAAAGGAACAGAAATGTGAAAGCACCAAGGTTGCTAAGTAATCTACTGTGACTTAAACTGTAGACAACGGCCACTGTCTTTAAATTCGGGGATGGTTATATTTCGCAAACGTCACTGAAATTCTTTTAAGGAAAAGATATCCTCTTTTCTTATTATGTATTCGTTATGGAAGTTGCTTATGATATTATATTAAGCATTCTTTTACCGCAATACGTACGTACAGTTGGACACAGGTTTCCCTGGTACACCGTCTTGCGAGACTTCGAAAAATTACATGGTAACAGTGTTTACTGAGGGAGATGGGGGGGAGAACCCCTTCTCTGCTAACAAGAGTTCCACCAATAAGTTCTGGAGTTCGTTTGGTGGGCGGAGTTATTAGGTAAGGTTGGAGAAAGAGAGACACACACACACACACACGGAGTAAAAGAAATATCTGAGCAGTTTATATCGTTGTAATGAAGATTGTTGTCCCACTTGTAATATAAGTTTGTTTATTAAGGTTCCATTCAACTTTCGGCGAAGACGTTATCTTACAACCGTGTCTATTATTATATATCGGTCATATTCATTACACAATACTTAAAATTGATCAACATTTTAAAGTTATATTGGTATTGCCGAAAATCACGAACATCATAACTGGATATTTTAACCTTATCACGTAAGCCAAGTTTACAGCATCGGTTGCAGTGCGTTTCCTACAAATTCTACAATGAATTTGTTGAGTCTCCGACACTTAGCTCCTCTCTCTCTCTCTCTCTCTCTCTCTCTCTCTCTCTCTCTCTCTTATACTAGCTAACTTATATATCTCTCTCTCTCTCTCAGCTATACTAGCTAACTAAGTGACAAGAAAAACCCCTGCGCTCAGTATGCAGTTCTGATATGTCATTAGTGTATTCAGGAGAGACTCAGTGACCCAATAATATCGAAGATTGCCCTTCCTGACAATACCCATAAGCATAACCAAAGCAATGTCATAAACTCTTCTTCCCTTGAGTGTTCGCTTGATATATTACCCCATTTCATAACATGAAATTAACGATTGGATCTCTCCAGTCAGTTCCATTATAGAATCATTAAAAATAGAATAAAAAAAACTTTATTCCTGATATACTATCATCAAAATCGAAGGTGTGCGGCAAAAATTGTCGCCACCAATCCTTTGCCACACAGGATTAGCTGGTTTGACGTTTCTGACAACCTCCTAGGCCACCCTTACCTCACCTCCCCTCCCCCGCGCAGTTCATACAAATGGAAGACGAGCAGTGCAAACGGCCAGCAAGACCTCTAATAAGGCACTAAGTAGTACAGAACCAATATCGATACAATAAGCTATGAAGGCGCACAAAATTAAAAACTTAAGAACGTCACATGACGTAAACAACATGTGTGGGACGACTTCTCCAACACGTCATATGACGTGGTTGACCTTTTAAGGGTTAACTGTTGTTTTTTCTAAAATTATGTATGCACTGATATATTATAGACTATATATTTCGTTGACCTCAGGTGATAGGTGAAGTTATTTGGGCTTTCCTTATAGTGGCTGACATAAAGAGAGTATCATCTACTGAATTAACAGTTACCTTTTAAAATGTCCCACAGAGTATATGACCCCTATACTCAGAGACGACAACGACGGCCAAAAAATATGCCACATTTTTACTCTTGTTCATATAACTTAGGTTTTAACTAAGGATACATTGAAAATATCAGTAACATATAAAGCATTACATTTCAAATAATGAAAACTATTTTAATAGACTCCAAGAAGCTAATAAGCGAAAATAAGCAGCGAACTATCATATCTGTATCGGCCACACCAGTGAACAAAGTATACAGGTAAGGCAATTTGCCAATACTGTTACCGACCTCACTGTATGAAAACAGTGCTCGGCGAGTCATTCAGTTCTATAAGTCAATGCTGTTAACAAGAAACGGTGATTAGGAAGACATCAAAAACATGTGGGGCCTGAGTAAGTAGGAAAGTTTACTGCAATACTCTCAATATTGTATGGAGGCATTATGCCATTTTTTTTTAAAGATACTTCGAATATTATATCAAGAATATCATGGTTATAATAAAACTTGTTGTCAATTATGTTTATTAAAACATATAATCAAATAACTAGTGAGAACAAAATGAGAACATTTTATGTCCTATTACAAAAAATATAACATTTATATTATACAATCTAATACCTTGACCATCCACCCTCTCTCTCAGTCACTTCCCTCAATCTGTCGGGCATCGAATGAACAAGGTTGAGAATTTGCTGCGGTCTCCGTCTACAAATTTCCCACTGAGAGTTGATGTGAGCCATGAGTTGCTATGTTGTTCTCTCATGTTCCATTTTCCATGTGTTCACCATCTGGGCCCACACGTGTTCAATCACATTCATATCTGCTCCTTTGCTCGGCCATTCAAGAAGAAGCAGGTTATCCTGTCAGGCAAACCACTCTTGAACAACGTGAGCAGGATGGGCCCTGGTGGGAAGGGAAAATTCCTTTCTCGTAACGAAGGCAAGAAGGAGGTTTGCAGCAGCTCAACATACTTAGCTGCTGTAAATCGTCCCTCGATACGGAACACATCACCCATACCATGCAGACACACCCAGCCCCATATGTTGCAGGTGACATGGCCGGATCGAACCACCTCAACGATGTTACGGGGTTCATATCTGAATGAGAGAAAAAAAATGGGGGTGTATAATATAAATATATTATATATATATATATATATATATATATATATATATATATATATATATATATATATATATATATATATATATATATATATACACACCTTTGGAGAATTTAAATTCTCAGTGATGAACAACACTGAAAGAATTCTATTGTGTAATTATTTATTCAGTATATTATATTTGAGGAAAAAGAGCAAATGATGCCACTGTCCCTTACCTAATATTTATCTCAGAAATAGCACTCTTATTTATGTTTACTACCTTTATATATTTTGACAGTCCATTTCCGTGGAACAAAATCTGAACATTAATAATTAATATAAAGAAGAATGCAATTGATAATTGATGCAAGTAATGATTTTGCTTATCATACCGAGTTCTATTTGTTCGCCAACAATGCAGCTTCCCATGCGATGTGGACGAGAAGCACTTCTCGTCAGTAAAGATGACCCTGCCCCAAAAGTCCAAACCCTTATCAGCATGACGTTGGGCAAAATCAAACCTTCCCGCCTTATGTCGCTCCGTCAAGAGATGGCCGCCTAGGAACATAACTGTCGGCATGGTAGCAGAAATCCGTTTGTCACGCAACTTTTCAACATTTTTTTTTAGCAAAGAGAGAGCCGCCAATTGCCTACAGATTGGTTTGAATAGGTAACTGGTTATAGATGCTCTATGTGTTACAAATAAAAATTGAGCATTTTTACCGGATATTCATTAGAGTTAAAGCCTTGATTATACAGAAAAATTATAACAAAATCTCGTACTGATACCAGTCTTCATTACAGTGTTATTGACCAAAAACGTGACTGCACTGTCTGTGAAACCCACAGTAAGAGAGCTTTACCAATTACAAATGAACATTACCTTTTATTCAGGCTTGGAGTAATTGTCATTTATCTGAAATGTTTTTAATTACACGTTTTGAAGTTAACTGTAATTGCGGTTGTTTTTTTTATTTATACCTAACGGTAATTATAATTGTAACTGAAAAGTTCAAATAACAAAGTACTTTATTTGAAATTGTAATCCTAGAGCAGCCCTCTTACTTTTCGAGAACTCATCTTAACCAAATGCAATGGAGAGATGTTTTGAGTCGCTACCCAATTTATTTATTATATTATTAAGGGAGAATCTTAACAAACCAGCTACCAATTCTAAAAAACAAAAAAAAAAAAAAAATTCCATTTATTTCCTTTTTTTGTGCAAAAGGTTTTGTGCATTTTTTCCAATATTTGAGTTTTGTATTTTAGTATTATTGAAGTTGTAATTGTAATTCGATAACAGGTCAGGTAATTATGATTCTAATTGTAATAGACATAAAGCAAACGTAATTACCCATAACCAGCTTATATTACATAAGATATGCGACAGTAGCTACTTTATACGAAATGGATTAGCATAAAAATAATGGGAACAAAAATTTAAAAAAATTATGTATACATGGGAGAAAACTGATTAGAAATTCAGCGATTTTTGCACTGCACTTCGGCTTCTCTTGGGGCACCTGCGAATTGTTCAATCTTTAACAAATCGACTTTACTTTCTCGGAATCTATGGGGTTCATGTCTGCACCCTTATTTGGCCAGTCAACCAATTCAAATCCTCTCGACCTTGAAACCATTCCTGGACTATTCTGGCCATATGGATGGGGCAGCCTTCATGAATGAAAATGACAGGACTAGGTGGAAAGGGATAATTCCGCTGGTGAAGTGAAGGGAGGAAGAAATCCTGAAGAATTTTAACGTATTTTTCACTGGTGAAACCCTTCAGTCTTGGTGATATCACATATACCATTTAAGGAAATCCAGGCCCACACGTTTACGGTTACAAGCCACTCCTAGCCACTTCGTTAATGTTTCCTCGGTGGTATCTGAAGAAAAACAATCTGAATTTTTTACAATTTATGCGTTGCTTTCCGTAACAAGGAAAATAATGATATATCGTTTGGGGAAATGTAATGCTAAGTAACAACCCCTGCATTAAAATAATGTTTATTCATCTATGAGGATTAATACTTATTACAAGTTTGCCTCCTCCAACCTCTTATACATTAAAACAGCTCGAAAGCTGATTAGTGGAATTCACGTTAAGAGAGGAACAGCACCACCTTTAGTAAACAGTGTTTCAAACAGACAATTAACAATTTATCATTATGAAGACATACAGAATTTTAAACGTTATCAATGACAGTAATGACCTGAGATGTTGCAATGCCAGTAACAGCCAATCAATCAATCATTCCCAGTAATCGTGTGATTTAATATATCACTTTGTTTCGGTGATAACGATATCACTGCTACAGCACACCTACTACACGCTAACAAGTTTGTCACCCAATCATGGCTAGACTGAGGTGTTGTATAAATTTTGATAGGTTATCTGTCCTCTGCTAGTAGTATTCGTTATAGTCTCCAAATGAACAGCAACATATAGTTCTCCGGGCTCAGATCGTCGCTCTACGAGAAAGTGGGCTTTCAATACGTGCTGTTGCACAGCGTCTTGACGTCTCCCCTACAACAGTAAATAAATGGAAAAGGAGGCACGCTTAGACTGGGAAATTGACTGACTTTGGATAGCATTTATTTATTTGGATCACCTGAAGAAAAGCGACCCCAACACACGCTGGGGTCGCTATTCTTCAGGTGGAAAATATTGGGGTCGTTTTTCTTAAGGTGAGGAATTAACAGGGGTTACAGTAAGGCCGTGGCGGAACAGCGCTTCGCGCCTTATCCGCATATTTAAAGATTCTTGGCAAGCTCGGTATGTTCTGGCAAGAGGTAATGTTGCGCTGCGCACGCTAGCCACAGGGGTTACAGTAGGTTTGATTATTTTTGTACTAAAATTGCAAGACAATACGCTTGTAATTAACTATTGATTGTTTGTCTAAATTTGTGTTTTTAACGAATGTTTAATAAAGCAGTTAATGAATATATATCTATATTTTTTCTCCTTTTTTCTATAATATTATGAGCTAAAGTGGGTCACCTGAAGATTGGAGACACCAACAAGCAGGAGTCGTTTATCTTGAGGTGGAAAATATTGGGGTCACTTTTCTTCAGGAGGAAAATATTGGGGTCGATTTTCTTCAGGAGAGGTATTAGGGGTCACTAATCTTCAGGTGATCCATTTATTTCATTTATTTATTAATTTTTTAAACTATAAAACTTATAAACCCGTGAAATTATGACACCTAAATTACAGTTGCCTTGGTCCTGTTGAACTCTTTATTAGTGATTCTTTCTTTATACTAACCGGAATACCAACTAGCGTTCCCATAAGTAAACAGGCTATAATTAATCTTGATTATCTAGGTATCTGCATGTTAATTACGTATTTCAGTTCGAAGACCTCCACCACGAATGACCACCCGTTAGGATAACGACGACATTCGACGAGCAGCATAAGAAGATCCTTTTACCAATACTATTGCTATTTGTGGACGTCTGGCATTAAATGTTTCGGCTATGACGGTGCGAAGACGTCTGCATGAGGCAGGAATACCTCATAGAATTCCTGCCAAGAAGGAATTTCTCGCCGAACGGCATCGTGCTGATAGGCTTGCCTTTGTTCAACAGTTTGTGGGGGAGGATATGGAATTTTGGTCACGAGTCGTATGCAGTGACGAAAGGTCTTTTACTAGCAGAAGTCACGGCAGAATACATAACTGAAGACCGAGTAATATAAGGTGAGTTTCTAAAATCATTAATAACAGTCAGACTATAATAATTATAAGCAAGGGTAATATTATAATCAAAAGATAATAATTTTGTCAATAACCATGTATTTTCCGCTAATTGAATTATATTGCCACGAGAAGTGTGAAAATAAAAATTCTTCATTGAAAACCCACCATTAGTTCTACCATGGTCAGCTTTCAGGCATTAAGCAAATGCATTATTAATGTTATGAATAATCACGTAGGCAAACTTATAATATAGAATACAGCCTGTTTACTGAATTAAAGAATATCATATCATAACGGACCGTTGCAGATCAAACTTAATGCTATTATAAGTATTAATCCTTGCAGATGAATAAACATAATTAACTTATTGCAAGAGTTGTTACTTAGCATTTCATTTCCCCAAACGATATAGCATTATTTTCCCTATTACGAAAAGCAAAACGTAAATTGTTAAAAATTAGATTTTTTCCCTTCAGATACTACAGAAGAAATTTACGAGGTGAACCAGGAATGGGCATGTCACAGTAAACGTGTGGGGCTGGATCTTCTTACATTATATGGATGATATCACCAGGAATGAGTGGAGGTTCACTGGTGAAAAATACATTGAAATTCTTCAGGATTTCTAACCTCTTTCACTTCAACAGCGGAATTATTCCTCCCCACCTGCTCCTGTCATTTTCATTCACGACCGCTGCCCCATCCATAAGGCCAGAATAGTCCAGGAATGGTTTCAAGGTCGAGAGGATCTGCAATTGCTTGACTGGCCAAGTAAGGATACAGACATGAACCTCACTGAGAATATTTAGGCTAATTTGGTAAAATGTTGGGAGCCTGAGAGGGAGACGAGACCAGATCAACTTATGGACGACTCGGAACACAATGGAAGCTCGTCCACAACCGACCAAACATCGTTAGAAACCATGAATCTTCTATGTCTAACAGATTGCAAGAGGTGATCTAGAAGGAAGGTGGCTGGACTTCTCACTAATATTAAAAATAAATGTAAAAATTTATGCGTGCATTTGGATTACCCCATGGCTTCCGCTGAACTTCCATGTGGTATGATGTAAAAAAAAAAAAAAAATCGTAAACAGACCTATGCATATCGTTTAGCTCCAGGTCATGATTATTATATTTTATTTATTAGAAAGGTGAATTTGATATTTTAAAGCAGTTCAAAATCTAAAGGAAACTTCGCTATCCTGATTTTTTCTTTAAAAATTATCTATAAAGAGAACCTTAGGACAATATCATCAAACTACATTTCTCCAAATAGCTCTTTCCACAATGGACAGGTAAATGACTGAAGGGGCTGTTTAACAATAGAGACGTCTGTCTCTATCCTCACACAAATGATGATAAGAGCGAAAGGAGTTTCTGTCCGTATAACATTAAAACATGTATCACAATTAATATATTAGAAAATATAAGCCAAGTAGATATGTTTATCCATATCATGTAATAATTATTGTAATGAACGGGGTGTAGGTAATAACCTCTACAGTATATTCAAAAGGGAATACAAACCCAACCATGAATACATGAAACCTCTGAATATCAACAATTGTTTATCATTGGCAAACGAATTAAGTTTACCATATGGGAATGGTTAAAAGTTTGCACCAAGTTTGAGTCTTTCTTCACTTTCCATTACACGTTGTGGAATTTTCTCTGTCCCTAGTAGTTTCATTTTGATTCCTCAGTAACGTCTAGTCTCTCTCTCTCTCTCTCTCTCTCTCTCTCTCTCTCTCTCTCTCTCTCTCTCTCTCCTTTTCATTATGTATTTACAAGAGAGAGTGAGTGTAACCCAATCCTTCTTGTAAATGCTGTATTCAGAAAATCGACAGTACTATAATAATATTAGGATAAACACTAAAAACACGCAGGCATTAAAGATAAACAAGAAATTATTTCAACTGGAGCTTTTCGTTAGCCATACACTATCCACGAGCATATCTAGTACTTCGTCCACTCATCGGGGTCGCAACAGGCCCACCTTACCCTAGTCCCCCACCCATGTAGTTGTAGTAAAGCCAGGCTGAGGACATTGGTACAGCAAAAGCAAGAACTCAATCCCTGACACCACTCCCCCCGCCCCCGAAAAAATATATATGCATATATTAGTTTAGTCAAAATTAGAGGGTGTTAATGACGTATCAAAACTGTACTTAGCGCAGTGGTATTTCTAAAGTAGTAATATGAGAGAGAGAGGAGCTAAGGTGTCGGACACTTTCAACACGTTCAGAGTGTTTGTATGTTCAATGAAGAGTTGCTGCGCTTCTCTTTATAGCTTCCTATTATATTATTGGTAGGAAACGCACTGCAACCGATACTATATACTTGTCTTTCATGATAAGGTTAAAATATCCTGTTATGATGTTCGTGATTCTTTCCAATACAAATATAACTCTAAAATTGTGATAAATTTTGAGTATTGCGTAATGAATATGACCGATATATAATAACAGACATGGTGGTAAGATAATGACTTAGACGAAAGTTAAATGGAATCTTAATAAACAAACTTATATTAAAAGGGAGACAGCAATCTTAGTTACAGCGATATAACCTGCTCAGAGTTCTTTTTTTTTTTTTTCTTTTACTCCGTGTGAGAGTGTGTGTGTGTTTCTCCAACCATACCTAATGACTCCTCCCACTGAAAGAATTCCAGAGCTTATTGGTGGAACTCTCGCTAAGAGAGGAAGAGTCCTCCCCCCATCCCCCTCAGTAAACACAGTTACCATATAATTTTTCGAAGTCCTTCAAGAAGGTGTACCAGGGAAACCTGTGTCCAACTGTACATCATCACTTTCATATTTCTCCGGTACTGAATAAGTTCAGTACCGGAGAAATATGAAAGTGATGTTGTACGTATGTTTTTTTTTTTATGATTTATTTGTAAAAGTACGAAGATGCTTGTGATGGCTTTTAAGTATGTGATAATGCATTTGCTAAGGAAATATTACATCATTATGAATATTATTTCTGTATGTGTGTGTGTGTGTGTGTGTCTTACACACAGCATTTCCAAACATTAATACTGGAACGGTCTTTGAATCTGAAATATGAGTTCATTGAAATACACGAGAGTGGTTTATTTAATGCGTCGATAATGCAATTAGATTTATATGAGAAAGAACCGATTTTGCATTCTGCTAAGAGGCAAGCTAATTACGAATGGCAAAAACTAACTATCTTTTTGAAGACTTGCCCTGTGTTTAAGCAATCTGTGTAAACGTCGTTGAGCAACTTTCATTTTTGGGGAAACTATTATGCTACATTACCTCTGTTTGCATAATTTCATTATTTTGGACGGTTGACTGACTAGAGAAAACTGTATGAGTATGAAGACTGTTAGGTACATTAAATGAAATGATTAACTTGGAATGCAAATACTGGCGAAATAACGAGTTTGGTCGAAAATTATAAAGCATATATGTTTCAACGTTGTATGATATTAAAAGGACTGTAGGTTATTCTTAAAAGACACATTATTCAAATGTTGATTATTTATGCTTATTTGTAACATTTGTGTGAAGTATCAATTCATTCTGATTCAGAGAAAGTATGAGTTTTTGGATACTGCTTATTATAAACACTTACTCTTGCTCAAACACGCACACTCACACACATATGAAATGGGTATTATTAATATAATATTAATGTAATATGAACATAATATGAACACCATTGTGATTGTAATTCATTATCTTGCATATGCATAGTCCATTTTGACAAAATGCCAGCTCATGAGTGTCAACATTTTTTGTAATTGTCATCACTGGCTCTCACGGAGACGGAACGGGGCTTGGGATGTACGATGCATCACTTTTTGGATGGCGACTGTTGGCTGTTCATTCGTAAGTGGGTGGGATCTACTTCACTATATGATGGGATTGTCGTTGATGTTAGAGATTAAGCTGGCCTTATGCCAGCACGGGCTCTTGCTCATAGAGCAGCCCGTAGGAGATGGGAGATGAAGAGTCATTGGGCACAACCTGAGAGGCCCCGTTCGGAATGATTTTTTATTTTATTTTACTAGTGTTTGTTTTTACGGCAAAAATGGGTAAGCATCCTCACATTTCTGTGCAAGAAATAAGACGAAATTATGAAGTCCGGTAGCGGGAAACGAACCCAGGTTACCATAATCACAACAAGGTCACCTTGCCTCTTGTATACCAGAGAAAAGATTTCGAACGCATTCGTTACGTAACTTATGACAGCACTTCTTCCCTCTTTCTCGATGGATGATTGGCTATACGTAACGAAGGCTAGACCTCTGGGAACAATGACATAAAAATTTAAATACAAGCAAAGCAGTACACCTTTATGAACTCTGAAACCTCTCCACTGATAATTGTCATAATGAATAAACTAACAAAATATGTTAATACATACAAAAACACTTCGATTATTAGTCTACCTCCCAAAATAAGTGTCCTAAGAAATTACAATCTACTTTATAGGTCACAATCAGATTGACAAGATGTAGGGAATAGTTGGTAATTTTCAAAAACATGGTAGAAAGGTTAATTTGATAACTGCTATATCCAATGTCAAGCAATTTTTATTTATTTGCTATCTACCTATTTACTGAAAAAAAATAGCCGGTAATATATTTTGGCTTTAAACCTTTACCAATAATTTGTCGTCAGAATGATGACTTCATGAGGCTCCACCCACTTTGGCCTCGTATAATTCAGGATAACACTGGAAGCTATCATGGGCATTGCTGGATTAGGAAATTTAACTTCTGGCTATAAAAACTCATTTTTCGAGTAGTTGTAAGAACTGCTAAATGATCCTCAAGGATCCCAGCAGTTGGTCTAAACGTTTAATTCATGTATATTACTGCTATTACTACAGTAGTATTACTACGCTAGCACAGATACCCCACCCACATCTATGTATCGTTCCGCCATTCATAAAGTCTTTATATCCAACACGGTCGTACAGCCTAAAGAAGAAGAAAAAAAATTATATCGGATGATCCGTTGGTCTGCTGGAGATTTTAGCACATATAAGCTTGTATTTAACAAAAATAGTTATATAAAGACTGTTTACATACAGTTCCTCTCTTTCTCTCTCTCTTGGTGGCATAGTGAATATTTAATGGAAATGTTCAAAATCCTGAATGACATTACAAGCATTATAATCACGTTACGCTAAATACAAATCAGACCATAAACATTGGATCTAAACTAGAAACTGAATAATTACCTATTCAGGTTATATTAAGTATGTCCACGGGCTTTCTCTTGACTGTATAAAGTTGCAAATCGCAAGACAAATGCAGTTTTGCAACCACGGGGACAATTCCAAATCCTTTTAGCCATTCTTGACTGTTATGGGTTTCAGAGCCGATGGAACAAGGTGAATGAGTTTCTGTCTGGTGGATGGGCGGGGCAACATTTCGTAAAACGGTGTTTACCTTGTTTATGTAATGAATGTTTTTCGACTCTTGGCTCGTAATCATTGGCCATGGCGTCGGCTAGATAATTTTTACTCTATAAAAATTAAAACTATCGGGTTTAGGTTATTGATAATGCTGACAAAATTTGTGTGTGGTTGTAAAATATACATCCGATGCTTTGATGAGGAGCAAAGTCCAAAAAACCGTGTTACAGAGGCCCTGAATCTCATAGTAGGAACTGCTTCCTTTAAAGATTTAAGAAAAATAGTTTGGGTGATAAGCTTTAACAAGGCAATATTAATGGCGCAAAATCGTTGAATAAAAAAGCATGGCACTATAAAATCGGCTCCAAAATTATGCTGTTCACTAATGAGTATTCTCAGCTTTCGACTTCGTCAGCTCCTGACGTCACACATCTGCGGCCATCTGGTCTCCTCCACCTCGTCCATGCTCTGAGGGTGACCCTAATGACCCTTCTGACATCTGGTCAGAAGGTCATTTGCTTAAACGCCTTCACAGTACCTGTGCCACTATTCATCTTCATTTCATTGGTGCAGGCACTGCATGTTATCTTTGTTATCATCACTGTCATTATCCTCATCATCGTCATGGTCGGAGCATTTCCATTTCACTATTAGGCTACCCATCAGACAAATGAGAGAGAGAGAGAGAGAGAGAGAGAGAGAGAGAGAGAGAGAGAGAGAGAGATATAGAGAGAGAGAGAGAGAGAGAGATAAGAAGAGGAGGAGAGGCATTCCGATGCCTGCAATTAGATGTGTAAAATTATCCGCTAAATTAACTTTAAAGGAAATATGCTAATAATTGTTTTTATACATACAAACCTGAGGTACATTTCCTTTCCAATATTTGTTATCATTTATTGCAAAGAGCGAAACCAAAGGTTCCTGTTTACCTAAGGCCATTGTTTTTTACCTACGTATTCTGATATTTAGGAAAGGGTAGTCTAAACGCTTTAAGTAACCTGCATTATGTACATAATGTATTATATTACACTGAAATTTTCTGTCAAGCTTTGAGAGTACATGGCAATAATAGCAATAATAACCACCACCATATTTTCGTAATTGTACTTGTAGTTTTCAGTACCTTTCTGATCTTTTACTTAGCTGAAAAAAATCGGAGGACAAGTAAATTGCCTCATTTTTTCCGGTCATCTTCGAAACGAATTTTCAAATCGTACCGGTATTGGATATTTTTCAGGGTTCAGTAGAGTTGATCTGCTTGCAAGTTCAAAGCCTTTAAAACAATATCACAGTTATATCTTGTGTGATAAAAGCCAGAATTACCATAACACTTCTCTTGAATGTTTTAAAGTTGTACATTAGATTCGCATGATTTTGTAGATTAAATGTAGACTAGTATATTTTGAATGAAAATCCATGTTACATTTCATACATATTCATCTGTAGTAATGGAAAAAAGTTAATATTCTCTTACAGAAAGTTTGGGAAATAGATAGAGAGTTCCTTTTCAAGAAATATTTGGAATTCTGAATAGTCCACTCATTATAACGCCAGCGTGCATTTGCGGAAGTCCCATTGAGACGATTTACTCCTAATTAAAAGTGTTTGAATGAAGGGTAATTAAAGGTCCCACGAATTAATCAGGGGAGTCTTGTAAGAGAGAGATGCTTCATCATGTGATAGTTGAAATCTGTTCACGAAGACCAGCCAGCAATTGTTTTTCCTTCCCACACATAATATCGAGAGAGAGAGAGAGAGAGAGAGAGAGAGAGAGAGAGAGAGAGATTAATTCAATGATCTTATAAAAACCTGAGAGATTGTTGTTTTCGGAAAACAAAATGAAATTGCGAGCGTAGCAAATTCACAATTCAATGCAGAGTCGCAAAACATATAACGTTATGTCACGGGAAAGCTTCAACGCTTCAGGCGTAGCAGAAGAGCCACTTGTTGGTTCAAGAATGTTGTTATGAACGTCCGTGAATATTATATTAGATTTTATTTAATTTTAAAGCGATACAAAATATTGTTCTTTTTAATTTTAGAGGCGATGTAACCGAGATTGACGGAATGGAGTCCTGTTGAGATTTTTATACAAGATAGATATACTATAAACCATATACATAAATTCGTTACGATAACACAGTTTTAGAACCATAGAAGCAGATGTTTCAACACCCTCTTATCATAAAACATTAAACCAGTCATAAGTTAGAAGTTCCAACAAGAGCTGTAAAACATAGACCGCAGATTTAAAATGATCACTACGTTATTAACATCTTTATTTCCTTAATTGCTAAAAAGCTTTTTCAATCCATGAGTCTTAGTTCGTCCTCATTTGTCGATCTGAGACCAGTTTAAAGTATTTTGTAATCCTTTTTTGTTTTTTGTTTTATTTAAGGGCAGCAGAAGGCTGTCATTATTATGAATGAAATGAACTATTTAACAGACATTTTTTTCTCAGATGATCATACTGAATTTTTATTATGATAAAAGGTTATTTTAAAGATACTGCACAGATGTTACCGGGATAAGATAACCTTTATTGCTGTAGAGATGTTTATTTTCTAAACGAAAAATGAAAATATAAACCAATCCGCCATCAGTGGAAAACCTGAGAAGGCTACAACAGTCTGTCTTTTATTGTTTGGAAAAGAATATTAAAAATCAGTTACCACATGGCAGCTCAGCTTTTTCCTGTTGGTTGCTGTCTGAAATTGTACAGCATCGCTTTTGAATGCAATGCATAACATTCAACTACGTCGACCAGAGCGAAAGCAGTTCGTTCGCTTGTGGATGATCGTGTATGCTCTATTCTTTTTGATGGTTTGTGTGATATCTTACTCGTTCAGAATTCTTCTTTGTCCAGCTATTCCGTAAGACAGAGCGAAGATTTATAACTGTACTCTGTTACTCAGCACAATTTATCCATTTATTGTTGGGTAATCTGAGACATTAAATATATGTAAATCTTTTGACGATCCAATCGAATTTTATCCCGTCTAGCAGTGGATAAAATAGCGAATGCGTTTCCAAATATGTGAAAACGCACAGACACGTTTACAATATATATATATATATATATTATATATATATATATATATATATATATATATATATATATATATATATATATTTATTCACTCGTCATTTGGAAAATGAACAGGACTGTTTGGTCGCAGACCTTTTGGCGCAGATCATTTGGCTCCACCGTTTTAGCGATAGATGATTTTGGCGCTCGTTATTTTACATTGTTTTGTACGGCCCATACTATGAATGGCGGAAAACATTCTGAGCAAGAGAGACAAGCCAAAATTTGCACAAGTCGGTTATATATGTTTAATAAATGTAGCAAGAACGATCCTTCTGCAAAGTTTTGGAGTTGTGAATTAAAGAGAGCGTAAAGCTCGCTTTCACACTAAAAACCATGAGGTAGTAAAAGAAGTGAACGAACATTCTCATGGTGCTTCATCAGTAAGTGTGGAAGTTGCTAAAATTAAAACAAGTGTAAAACGTAAATATAATTGAAAACAGTTCTCAAGCTGCTCTGGCAGCATTACCAAGTTCTGATGCCATGAAAAAAATTATACGAAGAAAACGAAATGAATTTAATTCTGCTCCTCCGAATCCTGCTAGTTCAAGAGAGTTAGTAATCCCTGACGAGTATTAATTTCATGAGACGAACGGTGCTCAACCTGAAGACTTTTTAATTGGCGATAGTGGTAAAAAAGATGAGAGAATTTTTATTTTTGGTAGAAAGACCTCGGTAATTATTTTACGTGAATCTGATGTGTGGTTTGTTGCTGGAACATTTAAGCAAATATATTGATGTATGAGAAGATAATTACAAAGCGAGAGAGACTAATCTATCTACTTTCGACTTTTTGTTTTGATTCTGAATTGGCGTCAAAAGAGCTCATCGCCAAATTAACGAGCGCTAAACTGTCTATTGCCAAAACGGTGGAGCCAAATGATCTGCCCCAAAGTAAACGCATTCACTGTTTTATCAACTGTGAACGGAATGAACCTCGATTGGATTAGTAGATATTTACATAGATTTAATATATCGGTTTTTTCGACTATATATGTATATATATAATAAAATTAAACACACAAACCACACACACACACACACACATATATATATATATATATATATATATATATATATATATATATATATATATATATATATATATATATATATATATATTTGTCACTTTGCCAGTACATTATCAGTACAATTTGCAAAGCTAAATGGCCTTATGGAAACTTTCCTTTTGCCGAGTCATTGAGATTTACTGAATTTGACTTTCATTTTCCCTGCCTTCTGCTTTGTTTATTTCTTATGTGTAGATACTTGACGTTATCCGCTTACATGGAAGCATGACATCACAGATCACCATTGAATCTCTCTCTCTCTCTCTCTCTCTCTCTCTACACACATTTATTAGAATTGTTAAACTTCTCTTCCAAAGTCTGGCGAACAGTCGTTCATGAGCATCAGAGTAATGGCTGGGTTTCATGTTCGAGGAGAAGCTCTCGCAAGAACATCGTAACGTCGGAAGGAAATGAGTCCGTGAATGGTTATGGCCTTTCTGACTCCAGTTCAAGTCATGTTATTGACCACTGGCGTGATATTTCCGACACACCATGATTCAGCACAATTATCTAAGTTGACTGGTGCACTCGTATGTGAGGGTGTTTTGGAGAGAATTATATTGTTTAAACTATCTCATTCTTGACAAACTCTTGGCTGGGACTGTCATTATTGACATGGTGTCTCATGTGATAGAAATTTATTTGATAGCATATTATTAAAGTCCTGGCCTTTTATGAGTGTTACTATAATGAAAGTAAACTTTGCTATCCATTTCATAAAAACAAAAAACTGAAACAATCCCAAGGTTCTAATTTAAACTCATTCAATAATATTGTGTGATAATATCCGTCTCTTTTCAATAAGAAATACTTAAATTATGCTCTGTTACGCCTTTCTGCGTCTTTCATATTATTAATTGAATTACCGTAGTAGGTAGTCTTCTACCTCATCACCAGATCAAGAAAATAGTGGCAAAACATTTTCCAATACGGCTAAATTCAACTCGTGATATGATATGTATATTTTATACTAGTTTTAGGGGTGTTTATAACATAGCATAATTCATTACAACTCATTATCTTTACAATCACATGAAATTTAATTAATGCAGCATTAAATATAATGTACAACATCTATAATCTTGGTCAATTCGTTCCTTTGCTAATAATGTAACCATTAATCAAACAAAATCTTTCCCTTCTTGGAGGAATGTTAGGCAAATAGTTATTTATTGTTTTAAGTAAATACGTGTTGATAAAAGATAAAAATTATTATATATTATTCTAATATATAACCATAAATGATAATTATATTTTCATAAATGACGGGAATACTATTCCTTACTGTGTATGATTACCTCTACAAAAGGTACGAAATTGACGTGTGGTGTAATCTATGAGCACTTCAAGTTACTGGAATTGCAGTAGTTGCTATTTCTTAATTTAAAATGTAATCTCTATTTTCACCATACACATTTACCCTTTATATGCATAAATTCTGCCCGTGCCTTTCGGAAATATTTCCAATTGTAATGTTCTACATTCCTGTGAAGTTTTAATATACAATTTTCAGGCATTATCTTCCAGGTAATCAGTACCAAGCAAAGTGAAAAGAAACTCAACTTCCATATGAAGTTAAGTGTTGTTAATTCACATGATAATTAGTTCCAACTGTTAACTGTAACATTGTCCAAGGTAAATATATCGATTATTCCAGGCTTCGTTTAATCCGGGTTTATTACAAAATATTTCACTGTAACGTTACGAAGCAGTCACTACAGCAAATTCAGAGGGTAAAAACAAAGAAGAAACTAACAAATTAATAAGAACTTTACTGAAGAATAGGTGAAATATAAACAAAAATTTCATTTGTTTTGTCTGTAATTGTATATCTGTCACCGGGTAGGTGTTTTATTTTTAGTTAAACCTTCATGGGGGGGGGGGGGGGGGGGGGGGGGGGGCATAGGATCCATGTGCTAATTTTTGGGGGGCCTGTCAAGCGGTTAACATTTCTATAGTAGACAAAAATATACAAACATTCACTTAGACACACACATATATATATGAATAATTATCACGTCACCGTGATTCATATAAATTATTCGAGCTACAAATGTCCTTTAATATCTAATTCGCTCTACCTCGGAATTGATATATTTTCATATATGTAAACCGAAGGGGAATTTTTTAGTTGATAATAATTTCGTCCTCAATTCCGAGGTAGAGAGAATTAGATATTGAAAGCTCGATAATTTATATGAATCACGGTGATGTGATAAACATTCATAATATGGCTAAGTTCGTCCAACGTTCGAATTTGTTAACATGGTAGAGGGGATTGGATATCGATTCTAATTACGAATAACCGAGTTCGACGGTGATTTGTAAGGTCGGGGTCGGTATAAACTTATAACCTCACTTGTTAGCCGAATCGATAACATCACTGTCGTCTTGATTTCGTCCCTGTCCGCTGGACGGTGGTTCGATCCCACGAGAGGACGAAATTATTATCAACTAAAAAATTCTCCTTCGGTTTACATATATGAAAATATATCTATTCCGAGGTTCTGAGGAACGGTGGATTTGTTCCTAAGAACAAGAGATACTATAAACACAGTGTTTCCCAGTTATAGTGCATAGGTTATGGGTTCCGAGAAACAGAGTTAAGGTTTGTTCAGAACAGTTCTTGTTTGTTCCGAGGAATTGGTAATGTGTTCAAAAGAAACATTTGTTTTTTCCAAAGAACATAAATAAACACCGCAACAATGGTACGCTGGTGGGATTGAGTTCAATGACAGGATTTATGGCACTTAGTGCTGACTCGCTCCAGATAACCGAGTGTAAAGATTAATGATGGTACCCACTTACGTTTGAGTAGCTTCGTCATGTATGGTAACACGGAAATAATGGATTTGTTTGTGTGTTTATTTCTTCGCAAAGCGGTAAAATATAGCAATGTAACCCTCAGTGGGTTTGTATAAATTAGAGACACGTAGAACGAACATTCAAAGCGTGGGAAGCTTACACAAAATCACTTTATACATTTTAATTGTAAGCTTCAAATTTAGAAACATGAACATAATAGCACTTATTTTATTCGTTCCTGGAAATGTACAGCAATACATTTATAGCGAAAATTCTATGGGGTTTAACAACAACTTTTAGAATAAGTAAAGTATTGTTTTATACAACAATGAATAACCTATGTCCGGTGATATCTAGTATATTATTTATAACTCCTCCCTCAACTGGGATCAATTGGGATATTGCTCGTCTTATACTAACCTCTTCTAGAGCAACAGACCTTGGAGAACTACTTACATTTTAAGGATATAACGTTGCTAATTTTAAATAAGTTAACGAGACATATCAGCAAATGTTCAAAATGTTCGCCTTTTTCAGCGCAGTGCACCAAAATTAAGAGTAATAAAATATTTCCTTGCCATCAGCAAGCCCCTGAATATATTTCCTTCAAATGTCTGCTTAATGCAGCTCGTGATATATTTACTGTGCCTGCTTCAAGTAATGCGGATTTCCTTTAGTTTATATTTTATTATTGAAATTTAATAAACGCGTAAAGCAAAGACGCTCAGCAGATCCAAAATGGAATGATGTCCGACGACCGATCAATAAACCACATTGGACTTTGGGAATGACTTCCGGAAACTTTTCCCCAGCTCGTAAACAATGCGTAGTAACAAGTTCCCGCCACCATTAACAGATTGCTTTTCTCCTCACCATGACTCCTGGGATGGAGTCCTTCAATTTCAATCCATTCTGTTCCAGTAGGCTAAAGCCTTAGACAGGGATTAAATGGCCGATGATATAGTGACCGGCTTTGTAACGGCTCCACCATATCGGAAAGCATATTGTGGAAGTAAGAAACAGTGAGGAATGTTCGGATTAATGATGATTAATTTAGAAAATGATTCTCAGAATAATTCCTGCTGTCCGGGATAGTTTTCATTGAGGCTTGGAGATTTCAAGCTAATAGCGTTCACGATAATTTAGATACTATTAGCATCTGTACGTTAAATAGTATTCCATCATTATTTAATCTATATCTATATCTATCTATCCTTATCTATCGATCCTATCTATATACATATATATATATATAATATATATATAGATATAATATTATAATAAATCATATATATTATAGAGAGAGAGAGAGAAGGAGGAGAGAGATGAGCAGAGAGAGAGAGGAGAGAGAGAGACGAGAGGAAAGAGAGAGAGAGAGTGAGAGAATATGTATATATATATATATATATATATATATATATATATATATATATATATATATGTATATGTATAGGTTATATGTATATATATATTATATAATATATATTATATATTATATATATATAATATTATCTATATATAATAATATATCTAGAATATATATATACATCACATATATATGTAGGTATATTATATATATATGATATATATATAATTATATATATATATATATATATATATTATATGCACATGTATATATATACATATATATATATATGTGTATATATATACATATATATATATATATATATATATATATATATATATATATATATCTATTATATATATATATATATATATATAATAAAGAGAGAGGGAGAGAGAGAGAGAGAGAGAGAGAGAGAGAATTTTCTTATTTCTTTACAATACGTTAGGACCAAAATATTTACCCATGAAGGAAAATCCCTTTTCCCGGAAGGCGATGTGATGCATTTTAAGAACAAGTTAAAGACTTTATCTGAGAGAGTTCCTTCACCTCTTCCTGAGCCGTACTTCCCATAAACCTTGATTTCCTTCACTAGATGACTTCTATCAGAAGAGGGCGTGAGAATGTTCGGTCTTACTCCTAAGTATTGAAAGACTAATTTTATGGCATTGTTTCAGAATTGATTTAGGTCCATCAATCTGTTTAATAATTTCTAAAACTGTTGTGTCTCTTGTCACATTATATATAGCATTGAACAAATATAAATCTGTGCACAAAAATAAGTACCTCTAAATTGACGTATTTATGGTAAATTCATTTTAGAATATCTTCATGTTCCATTTTTATTACAATTTATGAATGGGTAAAAGACAGAGGGCCAATTAAAAAAGCACGTTTCAAATTAATATTCTGTAATAAAGATCCGGGTTCTTTTTATTTTAAAATGAATTCTAGTCAAGAAGAGAGTGAAATTTGCGGACCAGAATTTTTTTTACATGTTGCCAAAAAGAAAAAACAAACCCACTACCGCCTTAATGTGAGGTATTGTCTCAAGTTTTCAGTATAATGATTATTACCTTAGAAACTTAATAATTTCTAACGTTTATGTAAAGCCCTAGGCCATTTATTGTTGAAATAGAGAATCATTCCAATGAGAGCAGTGTAGGATCCTCACGTCCTCACATATATTCTCTCATTCATCTCTCTCTCTCTCTCTCGTCTCTCTCTCTCTCTCTCTCTCTCTCTCTCTCTCTCTCTCTCTAATATATATATATATATATATATATATATATATATATATATTATATATATATATATATATATATATATATATATATATTATATATTATATATATATATATATATATATATATATATATATATATATATATATATATATATATTGCTACGTTTATAGAACGCCTCGCCTTCCCAGCAGGTTTTTATTAATATTAGTTATAAAAGAAGCAGCCATGCCTTCTCCTAAAGCAACTGATGTTGGGAGAGAGCATGTCGTAGGGAGGTATTTCCGGTCTGACGGAAGCTTAGGGTAAGAGAGGCAAGTCACAAAGAGTAGCTAGGCTTCGAGATGGATCTTAGGGACCTCTACAATAAGACCTCTTTTTCCTTCCCAATTTGCTGGTTGTTGTGATCACTTTTCAGGCAGTGCCCGAGGCGGTATTTGGAAGCCCCGTGATTCCAAGACAACCAGTATCTCTCTCAGTCGACTGCAGTTCGTGACCTCGGACAGATGTCAGGCCAGTCAGCCTCCCACACTTAGGCCTAACAGCGTTATTGGCGCGCCCAAATCTGAGACCAAGCCGGACGCCGCACGCTTCCACAAAGGGCCCACACTGAATATTGCATCCAGGTACGTCTAAAAGTGTAAACTCCAAACCAGCACCTTTTACTACCATACGACTCTTGCTAATTTCATTTTCAAGTCTCATTTTTATCCCTCCTACATCAAAAGCCCTTTGTCCTCATCGGGCCACGTGCTCCCCCTTGTGACTTGTTAAAGACTAAGCCTTCAGTGCATACCTCAGTGAAACATTAGAGTTCCTTTGCCCCAGTGTTAGAGAACTAATTATCCTTAACCAAAGCAAGAAGTCATTTTTTCTTTTAACTTGTGTAAATCTGGGATCCTTTTCCAGATTCCCTGAGTCACGTGCGAAGTCTGTCTGCCCGCAAGTGTTGCATTCCCGCAAGATTATGAAACCAGCTTTTATCAATTCCATTTTGAGCCATCTATTATCCATTTGTGAGAGATTATAAGTCCACGTGGGGACCAATAGCATTTACTTTTCTCCAGGCCAGTACGAGCCTTTTGTAAATAAATAGCTGTAAAGTATTTAGCTGAGTTTCTGGCGACCTGTTCCTCTAGAGTAAATATTCACTATAAATCAGTTTTACGGTAAGTTCAAGTAATTTCATCTTGTTCTCCCTCAATTATTTCTGTTTACGTATCGAGCCTCTCTCAAGGCCGGGCTCATATGTAAAAATGTCGACCTCGCCGAGGATTCGAACCTAGCTTGCTTAAAAAAAGCTTGTAAATCGCGTTATCCCTTGTAAAACGAATGTAAATGTTTTTCAAAGCGCAAAAAAACAAAGCACACTTGCAGGGAAAGACACACACTGGCTCACGGTAAGGTATACCATTCATAATATGATTATTTTATAACAAATGTTAGCTTAAGGTACGTTTAAGTATTTTTATTACGAAGTGTTTAAAAGAGTGTAAGTAGAAATATTATTATTGTAACGGCGAAAGCGCCAGAGCTTTATTTTAGCGGCAAGCAAACAATTTGCCCCGCGAATTCTCTGTTACTTTCTACTGTCCTCGTCTGACGAGACAGAGCATGTGTGTAGAAGAGATGCCATAAAGTACCAGATCAAACTAGAAAGTGCTTTGCCAGGGTTTATTGCTGTATTAGAAAGCCTAGCTAGTTAGGAGTATTCTACTAATAGTTACGGCAAAAGAAGTGTACAATTCTTTTGTCTGTGATAGGTTAGGGGAATTAATTTTAACTTAGTTTTCATTCCAAGTTGTTGGTAACCGCTTAGCTCTCAGCTTAGTTAAGCTGAGCGTACACGCTCTCCCAGGTAAGCCTCGTGCCTGCGCTGTCTCAACCAACCTTCGGTTCACTCACAGCCGCAGCCGTGTTTGTTATCCCTTTAGCATTATCTCAACGATTTAAGCAAAGTAACGTAAGTCTTGAAAGTTTAACGTAAATAATATTAATCTCAGTACTAGTATCTATCGTTCTGCCAGAGAAATTAACGTAATTCGCCTTGAATAAGAAATTAGAATTTCGTGTTGTAAATCGCCTTCGCGTTTACAGAAAATCAGCTGTTTGAACGACACGCTGATAGCGCACCGCTCTGCTGGCTCGCCTCACCACCCGTTTCACCTAGCATCGCTCACTTGCTCGCTGAGCGAAAGTTTCATTTCACTTCGCACTAAACGTAACCTTTTCTTTTTACAATTGTTTGCTAACGTTTTCAGCTTAAAATCCTTACTGTCATTTCACTGTTCACAGGGACCTAGTAATCTTACGTAAAGTTAACGTCAATCTTCAAGTAGAATAAATTACAAGAATTGTTAACGTAAAACGCGTCTTTGTGAAATTCATATTGAAACGCAAATCATTTCATAAGCGCAAGCCGCTACCATTAACGTAAAAATCGTTCACCGCGAGCGCGTTATCATTTTCATAAAACGTTATCCAAAGCAATTCTTTCATTACACGTTAACGTAAGTAAATCATTTAACGCAAGTTGCGTCATATTAAACTAACATTATTAGTTCAATTCAATACAAGGGAGTTTTTCATATATCATTTTCACCCTCTCCGAGAGAGAGAGAGAGAGAGAGAGAGAGAGAGAGAGAGAGAGAACCCATTATTCACGAAGCCAAGAGTACTACGTTCATTACTTATAGCATGCAGAACTAACATTATTTTAGTCTCTTGTGTCTTTATTTACACTGAGCGTGATACGTACGCGCCTGTGTCCATTGCAGTTTGCAAGCATTTATTTCATTTACCGAGTACTTCAGCGAGGGACTGAGCATTTCTAAAATTACCATTACCTGTCGTTGCCCGAGTGGTCTTTTCATTTTCTTTTATCACAAAAGACTTGCGTATACCGCAAGCACAAACCGCACAGTGTGCCACCGCAACCTTCATTACTTCCAGACAAGGAAGCCTACCAGTCTAGGACTGGCCACCACCAGTGCACGTCAGGTCTTACCATTTTACAGTGCCACTAATTCGTGACACTGTCCATCGACTGGCTGCTGAAGTACTCCCACCTTTTACTTTCTCTCCTCCACCATTACACTCTGCCACGAACAGAGTACCATTTCTCTTCAGTATATTTAAGTATACTGCATGTAGTGTCCGGGACACACCAGCACAATACCAGTGCTCCAAAAGGAACGCCTCCTCATAAGTGCCATTGCACCTGTACAGGCCGTACAGGTAGCCATTCAACCTGCGTGTCCGTCCTTACGGAACGCCCTATTCATTAGTGTGTCCATGTACGAGGGTCAGTGATCCTTCGGACCACTCCAAGGGAACGCCTCCCAAAGTGCCGCAATACCAGCCCTAAGTGCTGTCAAACCTGCGTGTCCGTCCTTACGGAACGCCCAATCCATTAGTGAATCCGCTATCCCGGATCACCCAATCAAGGGAACGCCTCCCGAAGTGCCGCAATACCAGCACTACTAGTGCTGTATTCACTGTAAATCAGTTTTACGGTAAGTTCAAGTAATTTCATCTTGTTCTCCCTCAATTATTTCTGTTTACGTATCGAGCCTCTCTCAAGGCCGGGCTCATACGTAAATATATATATATATATATATGTATATATATATATATATATATATCTATATATATATATATATATATATACTATACACACAGAATATATGTCAGAGTAAAACGGAAAACCTATATACGTGCATCTTACAGTGATATAGTGAAAGCTTAGGAATAGAAAA
>NC_087203.1:20734602-20754602 GCF_015104395.2 Macrobrachium nipponense
TTTTCTATTCCTAAGCTTTCATTATATCACTGTAAGATGTACGTATATAGGTTTCCCGTTTCACTCTAACATATATTGAGTGTATATATATAAATAAATATATATATATATATATATATATATATATATATATATATATATATATATATATATATATATATATATTATATATATATATATATATATATATATATATATATATATATAATATATATATATATAGTATATATATATATATATATATATATATAATATATATAAAGAAGAGAGAGAGAGAGAGAGAGAGAGAGAGAATATATGTGAGGATCCCTACACTACTCTCATTGGAATGATTCTCTATTTCAACAATTTAGATTTTTGTGAAATGAATGGCCTAGGGGCTTTACATAAACGTTAGACATTATTAAGTTTCTAAAGTAATAATCATTATACTGAACTTGAAACAATGCCTTGCGGTAGCGTATCTTTTTTTTTTTTTTTTTTTTTGACATGTTAAAAAAATTTCTGGTCCGCGAATTTCACTCTCTTCTTGCCTAGAATTCATTTTTAAAAATAAAAAGAACCCGGATCTTTATGTGAGAATATTAATTTGAAAAGTGTTTTTTTAATTGGCCTTTCTGTCTTTTACCCATTCATAAATTGTAATAAAAATGGAACATGAAGATATTCTAAAATGAATTTACCATAAATACGTCATTTTAGAGGTACTTATTTTTTGCACAGATTTATATTTGTTCAATATTATTTATAATGTGACAAGAGAGACAACAGTTTTGGAAATTATTAAAAAGATTGATGGACCTAAATCAATTCTGAAACAATGCCATAAAATTAGTCTTTCAATACTTAGGAGTAAGACAGAACATTCTCACGCCCTCTTCTGATAGATATCATTTAGTGAAGGAAATCAGGTTTATGGGAAGTTCCGGCTCAGGAAGAGGTGAAGGAACTCTCTCAGATAAAGTCTTTAACTTGTTCTTAAAATGCATCACATCGCCTTCCGGGAAAAGGGATTTTCCTTCATGGGTAAATGTTTTGGTCCTAACGTATTGTAAAAAAATGAGGAAATTCAAACTCACTCTCTCTCTCTCTCTCTCTCTCTCTCTTTCTCTTTTTTTTCTGTGTGTGTGTGTGTGTGTATATATATGTGTATATATATATATACTATATATATATATATATATATATATATATATATATATATAATATATATATATAATATATATATATATATATATATATATATATATATATATATATATATATATACATATATATAAATGTTGGAATGCTATATAACGTACAGATCCTCATAGTATCTAAATTATCGTGAACGCTATAGCTTTGAATCTCCAAGCCTCAATGAAAACTATCCCGGACAGCAGGAATTATTCTGAGAATCATTTTCTAAATTAATCATCATTAATCCGAACATCCCTCACTGTTTCTTACTTCCACAATATGCTTTCCGATATGGAGGAGCCGTTACAAAGCCGGTACTATATCATCGGTCATTTAATCCCTGTCTAAAGGTTTAGCCTACTGGAAACAGAATGGATTGAAATTGAAGGACTCCATCCCAGGAGTCCTGGTGAGGAGAAAAGCAATCTGTTAATGGTGGCGGGAACTTGTTACTACGCATTGTTTACGAGCTGGGGAAAAGTTTCCGAAGTCATTCCCAAAGGCCAATGTGGTTTATTGATCGGTCGTGCGGACATCATTCCATTTTGGATCTGCTGAGCGTCTATGCTTTACGCGTTTATTAAATTTCAATAATAAGATATAAACTAAAGGAAATCCACAATTCTTGAAGCAGGCACAGTCAATATATCACGAGCTGCATTAAGCAGACATTTGAAGGAAATATATTCAGGGGCTTGCTGATGGCAAGGAAATATTTTTATTACTCTTAATTTTGGTGCACTGCGCTGAAAAAGGCGAACATTTTGAACATTTGCTGATATGTCCTCGTTAACTTATTAAAAATTAGCAACGTTATATCCTTGAAATGTATGTAGTTCTCCAAGGTCTGTTGCTCTAGAAGAGGTTAGTATAATACGAGAAATATCCCAATCGATCCCAGCTGAGGGAGGAGTTATAAATAATATACTAGATATCACCGACATAGGTTATTCATTGTTGTATAAAACAATACTTTACTTAGTCTAAAAGTTGTTGTTAAACCCCATTGAATTTTCGCTCTAAATATATTGCTGTACATTTCCAGGAACGAATAAAATAAGTGCTATTATGTTCATGTTTTTACATTTGAAGGTTACAATTAAAATGTATAATAGTGATTTTGTGTAAGCTTCCCACGCTTTGAATGTTCGTTCTACGCCTCTCTAATCTATACAAACCCACTGAGGGTTACATTGCTAGATTTTACCGCTTCGCGAAGAAATACACACAAACAAATCCATTATTTCCGTGTTACCATACATGACGAAGCTACTCAAACGTAAGTGGGTACGAAGAGCTCCCATCATTAATCTTTACACTCGGTTATCTGGAGCGAGTCAGCATTAAGTTCCATAAAATCCTGTCATTGAACTCAATCCCACCAGCGTACCATTGTCGCGGTGTTTATTTATGTTCTTTGGAAAAAACAAATGTTTCTTTTGAACACATTACCAATTCCTCGGAACAAACAAGAACTGTTCTGAACAAACCTTAACTCTGTTTCTCGGAACCCATAACCTATGCACTATAACTGGGAAACACTGTGTTTATAGTACGTATCTATTGTTCTTGGGAACAAATCCACCGTTCCTCAGAACCTCGGAATAGATATATTTTCATATATGTAAACCGAAGGAGAATTTTTTAGTTGATAATAATTTCGTCCTCTCGTGGGATCGAACCACCGTCCAGCGGACAGGGACGAAATCAAGACGACAGTGATGCTATCGATTCGGCTAACAAGTGAGGTTATAAGTTTTAAACCGACTCCGACCTTACAAATCACCGTCGAACTCGGTTATTCGTAATTAGAATCGATATCCAATCCCCTCTACCAAGTTAACAAATTCAAACGTTTGACGAACTTAGCCATATTATGAATGTTTATCACATCACCGTGATTCATATAAATTATTCGAGCTACAAATGTCCTTTAATATCTAATTCTCTCTACCTCGGAATTGAGGACGAAATTATTATCAACTAAAAATTCCCCTTCGGTTTACATATATGAAAATATATCAATTCCGAGATAGAGCGAATTAGATATTAAAGGACATTTGTAGCTCGAATAATTTATATGAATCACGGTGACGTGATAATTATTCATATATATATGTGTATATATGTGTGTCTAAGTGAATGTTTGTATATTTTTGTCTACTATAGAAATGTTAACCGCTTGACAGGCCCCCCAAAAATTAGCACGTGGATCCTATGTCTCCCCCATGAAGGTTTAACTAAAAATAAAACACCTAACCGGTGACAGATATACAATTACAGACAAAACAAATAAAATTTTTGTTTATATTTCACCTATTCTTCAGTAAAGTTCTTATTATTTGTTAGTTTTCTTTGTTTTTACTCGCTAAATTTTGCTGTGGTGACTGCTTCGTAACGTTACAGTGAAATATTTTGTAATAAACCCGGATTAAACGAGGCCTGGAATAATCGATATATTCACCTTGGACAATCTAACAGTTAACAGTTGGAACTAATTATCATGTGAATTAACAACACTTAACTGCATATGGAAGTTGAGTTTCTTTTCACTTTGCTTGGTACTGATTACCTGGAAGATAATGCCTGAAAATTGTAAATTAAAACTTCACAGGAATGTAGAACATTACAATTGGACATATTTCCGAAAGGCACGGGCAGAATTTATGCATATAAAGGGTAAATGTGTATGGTGAAAATAGGGATTACATTTTAAATTAAGAAATAGCAACTACTGCAATTCCAGTAACTTGAAGTGCTCACTGATTACACCACACGTCAATTTCGTACCTTTTGTAGATGTAATCATACACATTAAAGAATAGTATTCCCGTCATTTATGAAAATATAATTATCATTTATGGTTATATATTAGAACAATATATATTAATTTTTATCTTTTATCAACACGTATTTACTTAAAACAATAAATAACCATTTGCCTAACATTCCTCCAAGAAGGGAAAGAATGATTTTGTTTGATTAATGATTACATTATTAGCAAAGGAACGAATTGACCAAGATTATAGATGTTGTACATTATACTTAATGCTGCATTAATTAAATTTTATGTGATTGTAAAGATAATGAGTTGTAATGTATTATGCTATGTTATAAACACCCCTAAAACTAGTATAAAATATACATATCACATCACGAGTTGAATTCAGCCGAATTGGAAAGTGTTTTGCCACTTTTTTCTTGATCTGGTGATGAGGTAGAAGACTACGTAACTACTGCGGTAATTCACTTACTAATATGAAAGACGCAGAAAGGCGTAACAGAGCATAATTTAAATATTTCTTATTGAAAAGAGACGTATATTATCACACAATATTATTGAATGAGTTTAAATTAGAACCTGGGGATTGTTTTTTTTTTGTTTTTTTTTTCTTTATGAAATAGATAGCAAAGTCTGTATCATATGAAAATGTTTTTAATTTTATTATATGATTTGGACACATAACGCCCTTCAAATAGCACTGAAGGGTCTAACAATAAAAGGAATTAGGCCTATACATAATTTGTTCATTTTCTGATCAAAGTGGCTGAGATCCTTCCCAGGTGAAATCCAGCGACAAACTGTCACGAAATCGTTGCTTACTTGTTCCCACATGCAATTACCTGTCAGTTGGTTGGAAGAACTTTGGGTAATGTCATCAGTTCAACCATTCTGGTGAGTGGACAAACTATGTCCACAAACTGTCGTCTACATGAAAGCTTTAACGTCAGTTTCGATGAACTGGCAGAAGAAATGAAAGTGAATACCCGGACTAAAGTTATTTAATTCTATGAGAGAGAGAGAGAGAGAGAGAGAGAGAGAGAGAGAGAGTTTTGTCATTCATTCTTCCTGGGCAATGGCGGGTAGGTCAGCTAGTATATATATATATATATATATATATATATATATATATATATATATATATATATATATATATATATATATATATATATATATATATATATATATATATATATATATATATATATATATATATATATATATATATATATATATATATATATATATATATATATATATATATATATATATATATATATATATATATAGTATATATATATATATATATAGTATATATATATATATATATATATATATATATATATATATATATATATATACTATATATATATATTATATATATAGTATATATACACTATATATATATATATATAATATATATATATATATATATATATATATGTATATATATATTTTGCACAGCTATACAACAGTTCAATGCTATCGAAAATATATTATGCTATCAAATAAATTTCTATCACATGAGGCACCATGTCAATAATGACAGCCCCAGCTAAGAATTTGACAAGAATGAGATAGTTTAAACAATATAATTCTCTCCAAAACACCCTCACATACGAGTGCACCAGTCAACTTAGATAATTGTGCTGAATCATGGTGTGTCGGAGGAACCACGCCAGTGGTCAATAACATCACTTGAACTGAGTCATTAAGGCCATAACCATTCACGGACTCATTTCCTTCAGACGTTACGATGTTCTTGCGAGAGCTGCTCCTCGAACTTGAAATCCAGCCATTACCCTGAAGCTCATGAACGGCTGTTGCCAGACTTTGGAAGAGAAGTTTAACAATATTAAAAAAATGTTTAGAGCTACGATAGAGAGAGAGAGAGAGAGAGAGAGAGAGAGTTCAATGGTGAACTGTGATGTCATGCTTCCATGTAAGCAGATACGTCAAGTATCTACACATAAGAGATAAGCAAAGCAGAAAGAAGGCAGGGAAAATGAAAGGTCAAATTCAGTAAATCTCAATGTACTGGCAAAGTGATATAATATATATACATTAACTATATATTATATATATATTATATATATATATATATATATATATATATATATATATATATATATATATATATACAGTCGAAAAAAACCGACATATTGAATCTATGTAAACATCTATCTACTAATCCAATCGTCGAAGTTCATTACGTTCGCAGTGATAAAATAGTGAAAGCGTTTCCTTATGAGGCAGATCATTTGGCTCCACCGTTTTCGCGATGGACAGTTTAGCACTCATTAATTTGGTGATGAACTCTTTTGGGTCCCAGTCAGAATCAAAACAAAAAGTCGAAAGTTAATAGATTCGTCTCTCGCTTTGTAATTATTTTCTCACACATCAATGTATTTGCTTAAATGTTCCAGCCACATACTACACATCAAATTCACGTAAAATATTTACCCAGGTCTTTCCAAAATAAAATTCTCTCATCTTTTTTACCACTATCGGTAATTAAAAAGTCTTCAGGTTGAGCACCGTTCGTCTCATGAAATTAATACTCGTCAGGGATTACTAACTCTCTTGAACTAGCAGGATTCGAATGAGCAGAATGAAATTGATTTTGTTATCTTCGCACAATTTTTTTCTTGGCATCAGAACTAGGTAATGCTGTCAGGGCATCTTGAGAACTGTTTTCAATATATTTATGTTTTACACTTGTTTTGATTTTAGCAACTTCCACACTTACTGATGAAGCACCATGAGAATGTTCGTTCACTTCTTTTACTTCCTCATAGTTTTTAGTGTGAAAGCGAGCTTTACGCGCTCTCTTTAATTCACATCTCCAAAACTTTGCAGAGGGATCGTTCTTGGCACATTTATCAAACATATATAACCGACGTGTGCAAATTTTGGCTTGTCTTTCTTGCCCTTTTGCTTAGAATGTTTTCTTTTCCGCCATTCCATTCATAGTCTGGGCCGTACAAAACAATGTAAAATAACGAGCGCCAAAACCGTCTATCGCTAAAACGGTGGAGCCAAATGATCTGAGCCAATAAGGGTGCGGCGCCAAACAGTCCTGTTCAGTTTACAAATGTCAAGTGAAAAACACACACTCTTGAATAAATATATATATATATCATATATATATATATATATATAATATATATATATATATATATATATATATATATATATATATATATAGTTTGTAAACGTTTGTGTGTGTTTTCACATATTTGGAAAGCATTCGCTATTTTATCCACTGCTAGACGGGAAAAAATTCGATTGGATCGTCAAAGATTTACATATATTTAATGTTTCAGATTACCCAGCAATAAATGGATAAATTGTGCTGAGTAACAGAGTACAGTTATAAATCCCCGCTCTGTAATGCGGAATAGCTGGACAAGGAATCATTCTGAACGAGCAGGATATCACACAAACCATCAAAACGAATAGAACAGACACGATCATCCACAGGCGAACGAACTGGTTTCGCTCTAGTCGACGCAGTTGAATGTTATGCATTGCATTCAAAAGCGATGCTGTACAATTTCAGACAGCAACCAACAGGAAAAAGCTGAGCAGCCATGAGGGGTAACTAACTGATTTTTAATATTCTTTCCCTAGCAATAAAAGACTAATTGTTGTAGCATAAACATTCTGCCTTCCCGGGTTTTCAACTGAGGGCGGATTGGTATATATTTTCATTTTTTGTTTACAAAATAAATAAATCGCTACAGCAATAAAGGTTATCTTATCCCGGTAACATTTTGGAGACTTGAGAAACATATGTGCAGTGTCTTTAAGATAACCTTTTATCATAATAAAAATTCAGTAAGATCATCCGATAGAAAAATGTCTATTAAATATTTCATTTCATTCACAAAAATGATAGCCTTCTGCTGCCCTTAAATAAAGCAAACATACAAGGATTACAAAATACTTTAAACTGATCTCTGATCGACAAATGAGGATGAACTAAGACTGATGGATTGAAAAGCTCTTTAGCAATTAAGGAACTAAAGATGTTAATAAGTTAATGAGCATTTTAAATCTGCTGTCTATTTTATAGCTCTTGTTGAAACTTCTAACTTATGACTGGCTGATGTTTTATGGTAAGAGGATGTTGAAACCTCTGCTTATATACTCCCAAAAATGTGTTATCGTAACGAATTAACGAATTTATGAATATGGTTTTTAGTATCTCTATCTCGTATAAACATCTCAACAAATCTCAATTCTGTCAATCTCGGTTTTACATCGCCTCTAAAATTAAAAATAACTATATTTTGTATCTCCTTGAAATTATATGCAATCTAATTTAATATTCACGGACGTTCATAACATCTTGAACTGACAAGTGGCTCCTCTGCTACTCCTGAAGCGTTGAAGCTTTCCCGTGACAAAACGTTATATGTTTTGCGACTCCGCATTTAATTGTGAATTTGGTGCGCTCGCAATTTCATTTCGCTTCCAAAACACAGTAATATTTCAGGTTTTTACAAGATCATTGAATTAATTTCAATATCTCTCTCTCTCTCTCTCTCTCTCTCTCTCTCTCTCTCTCTCTCTCTCTCTCTCTCTCTCTCTCTCTCTCTCTAAGGATCTAGATATGTGTGGGAAGGAAAAACAATTGCTGGTTGGTCTTCGTGAACAGCTCTCAAATATCACATGATGAAGCTTCTCTCTCTTACAAGACTTCCCTGATTAATTCGACCTTCGTGGGACCTTTAATTACCCTTCTTTCAAACACTTTTAATTAGGAGTAAATCGTCTCAATAAGACTTTCGCAAATGCATGCTGGCATTATAATGAGTGGACTATTCAGAATTCCAAATATTTCTTGAAAAGGAACTCTTTATCTATTTCCCAAACTTTCTGTAAGAGAATATTAACTTTTTTCCATTACTACAGATGAATATGTATGAAATGTGACATGGATTTTCATTCAAAATATACTAGTCTACATTAAATTAACAAAATCATGCGAATGTAATATACAACTTTAAAACATTCAAGAGAAGTGTTATGGTAATTCTGGCTTTTATCACACAAGATATAACTGTGATTTCGATGTTTTTTTAAAGGCTTCGAGCTTGCAAGCAGATCAACTCTATTGAACCCTGAAAAATATCCAATACCGGTACGATTTTACCTGCATTACTATTTTAGTCTTTGAAAATTCGTTTCGAAGATGACCGGAAAAATGATGCAATTTACTTGTCCTCCGATTTATTTCAGCTAAGTAAAAGATCAGAAAGGTACTGAAAACTACAAGTACAATTACGAAAATATGGTGGTGGTTATTATTGCTATTATTACCATGTGCTGCCAAAGCTTGACAGAACACTTCAGCGTAATTGTAATACATTATGTATATTATGCAGGTTACCTAAAACGTTTAGACTACCTCTTCCTAAATATCAGAATACGTAGGTAAAAAAACAATGGTCTCAGGTAAACAGGAACCTTTGGTTTCGCTCTTTGCAATGAATGATAACAAATACTGGAAAGGAAATGTACCGCAGGTTTGTAGGTGTAAAACCAATTAGCATATTTCCTTTAAAGTTATTTTAGCGGATAATTTTACACATCTAATTGCAGGCATCGGAATGTTCTCTCTCTCTCTCTCTCTCTCTCTCTCTCTCTCTCTCTCTCTCTCTCTCTCTCTCTCTCTCTCTCTCTCTCTCTCTCTCTCTCTCTCTCTTTGTCTGATGGGATAGCCTAACAGTGTAATGGAAATGCTCCGACCATGACGATGATGAGGATAATGACAGTGATGATAACAAAGATAACATACAGTACGTGCACCACAGACACTGTGAAGGCGTTTAAGCAATTGACATTAACCTTTTGACCAAATGTCAGAAGGGTCATTAGGGTCACCCTCAGAGCTTGGACGAGGTGGAGTAGACCGCAGATGTGTGACGTCAGGAGCTGACGAAGTCGAAAGCTGAGGATACTCATTAGTGAACACTTTGTTCTGTTTCCTCTGCTGAAAGAACAGCATAATTTTGGAGCCGGTTTTATAGTGCCAATGTTTGGCGTTCATGGTTTTGGCATTCAACGATTTGGCGCCATCAATAGTGCCCAGTTAATGCTTATCACCCAAACTATCTTTCTTAAATCTTTAAAGGAAGCAGTTCCTAGTTAATGCCTAGTTAATGCTTTACACGAAAACTACCTTAAATATTGAAAGTATAGGAGCTTCCTCGTTAGTACTAAGCACCTAGTTATTTAGTGAAACATACTAGTTGAATTTTATTTTACTGATTCTCTTAAAACGTTTAGAAGTAGTTGAGTCGAACCCATCTGCAGAAATGGCAGTGTGTTTTTTAACTAAGAAAGACTAAACAATATTTTCTCACGATGAATATCTTTGCGTGTTCAACAAGCACAGTAAGATGGACCTTTGATGAAGCTTTGGAGATGTGAAAGCAAGAACTAGTGTAAAGCCCGTATACTCAATAAAAGCAATGAAGTGATAAAGAAAATATAAGAGCATTCTCATGGTGATTTAGCAGCAAGCGTGGAAGTAGTTGTAATTAAAGCCAGTGTGAAAGTCTGGCTGGAGAGTCAAGATCAACCATCGGCTATTATGAGTTCTTGTACAGAAAATATTCTTAAGTCGCCCAAGAGCACTTCCAAATTCACACGCAATGAAGCAGGTTGTAAGGAGAAGAAGAAATCAAATGAACATCGTTCCTCCAAATCCTGGTAATGTTCGTGATTTAGTGATTCCCGATCACTACAGACATTATATGAAGATCAATGGTGAACATGAACACTTTTTTATTGTTACCAGGGGTCATGAAAAAAATAGGATTTTAATTTTTGGGAGACTGGGCTGAAATGTGTTTTTACAAGATTCTGAAGTGTTGTATGTTGATGGGACCTTTAAATTATCTCCTCCATTATTTACGCAGGTGTATCTAATTATGCGAAGAAGGCTTGGAGGAGTTCATCCAGTTTTATAAGCCGTATTACCAAATAAAAGGCGTGCAGCATATGTACGCATGTTTTACATGGTTCATGACATCCCAGGATTAAATCACAGAAAAATTTCTTGTGACTTTGAACAGGCATATATTTCTACAATGGAAGAATGTTTTTCTAGTAGTAATGATACAAGGGTGTTTCTGCCATTTAGCACATAATGAACATCTTAAACAGATTGGGTTCCCTGATTTATATACCAATGATTGCAAATTTGCTTTAAGAGCTAAAATGATCATAGCCTTATGCTTCGTTTTTGTTCATTACTTGGATAGCTACATCGATGCCCTTCCAGGAGACTTGGCTCCACAACTTCAACCACCGCTTTACTGGATGGAAGATAATTACGTGGGATGACCAATGAGAAGAGGCAATGGTAGGCGGCCCGGTCTTTTTCCTTCAAAGATGTGGAACCAATACAATCGACCAGTCGCTGGAGAGAGGACCGAAATAATAATCTCGCAGAATCAGCGCATACCAAAATATATGCATTCATGAACCATGCAAAAATTCACAAGAACCGAGATACATATTATGAACAATTGGTTGCTGGCCATGCTCCTAAACAAAAACCTCTTAAGTATGTGACAGCTAATGAACGCATCTTGAAAATTGTGTGCTATTTTGATGCAAAGGAACCATTAGAATATTTGCGTGGTTTAGTCGACAATTACGAAATACATTAAATTACCGATTTTAATTATAATTTTCTTTTTCTGTTGCATAAATGTTTTAGGCCAGAATAAAGGTTTCGCATTTGTATCCTAATTTAATTTAATCCATTTCTTCCATTTTATAATTTTAATTTTGGCGCTAAACCGTGGGGTGCCGAAAGCATGAGCTTCGTAATAACTAACGCCAAAAAGCTTTGGGGCCAAAAGACAACACCAAAGATTGGGGCCAAAAAAGGACAACACCCCAAAAGATTGGGGGCCAACAGACAACACCAAATTGGGGCCCAAAAAGACACACCAAAGATTGGGGCCAAAAAGAAAAACCAAAACCCAAAAATCATTGGGCCAAAAGGCAACCCAAAAGAGTGGGGCCAAAAGACAAACACCAAAGAGGGGTTGGGGCCAAAAACAAGACAACACCCCAAAAGATTGGGGGGGCCAAAAAGACAACGCCAAAAGATTGGGGCCAAAAAGACAACGCCAAAAGATTGGGGCCAAAAAGACAACACCAAAAGATTGGGGCCAAAAAGACAACACCAAAAGATTGGGGCCAAAAAGACGACACCAAAAGATTGGGGCCAAAAAGACGACACCAAAAGATTGGGGCCAAAAAGACGACACCAAAAGATTGGGGCCAAAAAGACGACACCAAAAGATTGGGGCCAAAAAGACGACACCAAAAGATTGGGGCCAAAAAGACGACGCCAAAAAGTACCCGACCCTAAAAGGGAGTTCCTTCCTTTGTCTTTTGGGTTTGTACTCTGAATATAGCAGTATTATCAGAGCTGCTACATTCAGAGTATAGCAGTATTATTCAGATATATGAGAGTGAATTGATTCTTTTATTTCATTAGAATGATCATAATTCTTTATTGTGTCTTTAACCATTTAATTATGGCGCACACACACATATATATATGATATGTAAAATTATGCATATATATATATATATATATATATATATATATATATATATATATATATATATATATATATATATATATATATAATATATATATATATATATATATATATATATATATATATATATATATATATATATATATATATATATATATATAGTATCACAGTCTTGCAGTACTTTATTTTTCGAAAACGATATAGAAAATAAAACAGTTTCTCTTATGCATAAATTATAGAACATCAAATTCTAAATCTTTCTATGAACACAAAAATAATCATCAGTATTTGCTGAAGCAGTCTCGAAGAACTGGGTGCAATGTGTTTGTGGGATTACAAAACTAATAGGTTTATAAACTTACCTGGTATCCCAGTTTTATTATTATTCCTTAATAAGAGATGCTACATATCAAGTGATGATCTTTGCCTTTTTAAATAGGGTGGGAGCATTTCGGAAGCCACACCTGTTGTCTGATAGAATCCAAGGACTTGAGTGATCCGGATTCAAATCATTCCCAAGAGAAAAGGACCGTGAAAGTATAGGTGCTTTGCCTTTAAGCAACCCTGACAAAGTATATATATATATATATATATATATATATATATATATATATATATACAGAGAGAGGACAGAGAGAGAGAGAGAGAGAGAGAGAGAGCGGAGAGAGAGAGGAAGAGGAGAAGAGAGAATAGATATTCACAGCAATTTTCAGAAAAGCTGGGATGGGCTAAATTGGTATATTCAAGAAACTTATCAGCTTTGCTCTTTATTTTGGAAGTGGGTAAAAAGGTGCCTTTTACGGATCGATCATAAGATAAAAGCAGAAAAGACAGGTCACAACTGTTCAGCAACTGTTCCCTTAGATGCCATATAACGTAGTTAGAAAAAAAAAAATTGGGCAAGAGAACTGCCCATAGGTTATTCTTTCATCCCGAAGTGTAAGCTATATCTTATTATAATTAAAGGCAGTGACCTGCACGGCCAGTTGTAATATTTTCTGATAATTACTATAATTAAAAATTTTTCAACTTAGTATTCCTTTTATTCATGATAGGCGTTGTTACGCTCAAATGAATGAACTTATTCGCCGGAACCTTCCGGAGCCACCTCACCTCCTCAGTAAGCAATAGTTGAGCCATTATACATTAGAACATAGTTCCTCCTTTTAACAACAAAGCTACTTCTACAAAACTACCTGTCATTTATGTCGCTCAATCTTTGGTTTCCCTCCTGAAAGGCAGTGGTCTGTTTCTTACATTCTATTTGTTAAATATTTTTTTTTTAATCTGTAAATTTCTATATTATGAGTTTTTTTAAACATTTTTATATCATAATTGTGTTTTTCAGCTTTGAAAATAAGGCTGCATCCTCAAAAGTTCAGCTTGCATAAATAACAGACAAATTATTCAGGAGGCGTCATGAACAATTTGTCCGTTTTTATAAAAGCTGATGTTTCGATGATGCAGCCTTATTTTCAAAGGTGAAAAACACAATGTTAAAAAGAATCATAATTAAAGACATTTACAGATAAAAAACTAATATTTAATGTAAGAAACAGACCACTACCTTTCAGGAGGGGAACCAAGGATTGAGTGATATTAAACAAAAACAAAGACAGGGCCAAACTCAAGACAGGTACAGTTTTGTAGAGGTAGTTTGGTTGTTTGTACGGTACGAACTGTGTGTGTGTGTGTATGTATATATATATATATATATATATATATATATATATATATATATATATATATATATACATATATATATGTGTGTATGTATGTATGTATATATACATATATAAATATATATATATATATATATATATATATATATATATATATTAATATACACACACACGTGTGTGCATGCTTATAAGAAGCCCGCGTGCTGGCATAAGGCCATCTTAATTCATAACAACAACTTGTGTGGGGAACTATCCGTGGAATTCACCAGTATCTTATAATTTCATTTATTCTTTTAGATTCAGATTTCACGGCTTCTCGACTTCTCACACTTTTGGGATACTATTGCTAATGAAAACTTCGAATTAAAATGATCAATTAATGAATTTCCCTTCCATCGTCTTAGCTTGATGGCGTAAATATTAACTTCACTCTTAGAGGCGAGCGGAGGTTTGATTCCCAACACGAAAAGGAAAGATTTCACGGACTTTCGATTCGGATTCAAAGCCAGCAGTACTAAATATCCTTAATATGGAAGAACACCGATAAGGAACTACTGAGGACGTTACACGCGCGCACAGACTATACGGCGCTGATCTTTCGCTTAATAAGGCTTCTGGGTTCTAGATACATATTGTGAGCGCGATCAATCTTCCAAACTTGTTACTAGGAAAAACCACATCATTAATCATTTTTCGAGACGATAAAAGGCATCAGAATTTTTGTGAATACCGTTACTCCTTTTTAACGACACATAGACATCATTTGTCAATTATATGAGGAAAAATATGGGTGGTTCAATCAATCATCTATATATATGTATTCCGTTAGCAGTCTTCGTAAACTGCTGAACAGAATTCTTGCGAATATTCCCTTCCTTAAATGATTTTAATAGGTTAGTATTTTCTTTTATCACTTGACAAGAAAAATTAGTATATAAAAGGAATTAATTCAAAACGGCAAAAAGGAATTACTATATTTAACAAAATTTTCCATAATTCTGAGCATGAAACATCATCTGCTCTGTTAAATAATCGTTGCCTTTTAGATCAGGAACACGGTTTACCCATCAGTCCCTAGAGAAACCAAGTATAAAATGCGCAGAAGTTTCTTCGGTACAATCGATTTTTCAGTACAGCGTATAATGCTGCGTGAAGCTCTCCTTGTGCTGCAGTATGAAACCCTCATCCACGAGTCCACGACCGGCCCCGGGCAGTGCTCTAGTTGCTCCCCGTATGAGGTGAAGATGCGTCAGCGGCTACCATCGCATGGTGCATGGCTAACCTTAGGTGTATGGCTAAACTTAATCTTAAATAAAATAAAAAATACTGTGGCTAGAATGCTGCAATTTGGTATGGTTGATGATTGGAAAGTGGAGGATCAACATACTAATTTGTAGCTCTCTACCCACAGCAGTTTTTCAGATCTTAAGGCGGACATACAGAAGTGCTGATGGACAGACAAAGCCATCTCAATAGTTTTCTCTCACAGAGAACTGAAAAGGACCCCTCCCTGACCCAGGCTATTAACGCTCCCCAATCCCCCTGCCTAGCAAAAATAAAAGAAAAAAAAATCGCCTGAGGAATCTGGACGCAATGTTGAAAAATGGATGAAGTCATTTGTTCGTCAAAGGACTAAAGTATTCTTCGATTTCACTGCTCTCGAGAGTTGTAAATTTTGCATTGCCCCGACATTTAACAAGGGCATATTTAACATGGAAGGTATAGTACGACGAATGGGCACAACTGTTCGAGTAGAATTAAAAAACAAAAAACTTTTATCTCTAGAATAGCTTGTTTTTCTGAAGATTTGATATCATAATGGAAGACATGAAAACACTTGGTGAGTGTAACTTAACAGAATTTGTTATAGCGTAATTATTTCACAATTAGAATGTTACTTTATGTTAATGCATGAAACGAATATTCATGAGGTAGTTATAAGTTTCGACTTTGGAATCTAATGTTTGTTGATGGTATTTTATGAGGTGCGATCTGTTTTTGAGGTCTGTTATCTAACATAAGGTTTACCCTTGCAATACTTAGATTCTGATATACCTGTTTTCTTTACAAATAAAAGTAAGAGAATTTCTACTTTGTTCATTGAATTTCTTTATTACTCATTTCAACGGGATTTTAATGTCATTTTGAGACTTAGATACGAGGATCAATAATCCATTTTCGTAGTTATTTATTATCTGAATTTCCCCCTCCATTCTCTGTGCCAGAATTCTTCTTGAGTGACGAAGGTTGATTATTCCCTGCGTAATGTCGACTGCATAGGCCATTGATACGCCTCAGACCGAGTTTCCCGTTGTAGAAGTCCCCGTCATTATTACCCGACTGCTTAAGGTACCACCAAGCAGTTGCCTCATCGTCTACAACATTTCATTCGCGACGTCATAAACTATGTCAGGCACGTCTCGTGACAACGATGTACGATCAAGTTACATATTCAGAGGCAGAAACTGGTTATTCCAGACAGACGGTATAGTTGGCAACCTGACTTTCGCTATTAAACGGTGATGGGTGTAATCCCGCATTAACTGATCAGCCATTTGTTGTTTGCATATTGTGAATAACAACTTGAATTAAAATTACGCAACAGCTTCCTCTATCTTTTAATAAGGAAAATAATTGCCCAATCTAACCAAAAATTAATAGCTGTTCAGTAAGTGAGCAGTCAATTGGGCAATGTGGTAAAATGTACTTAAAAAAAAAAAAAAATTCAATTGAACCAATGTTCGAAAAGAAAGGAGGCTAATACGTCAGTGGCGCATTGGTTTTCACATCTACAATTTCTGAATTGCTTTGTAGGATTTGAAGCTTTTAGTTTTTATTTATTGCTTGTTACGAGCAAGACAAGAAATAAACATAATACACTAATTCTTACAATCCATAAAAAGTTGTTCTTCTTGTTCGTTAATCTATCGAGAGATGAAAGAGGCGATCCAAGAGTTTTCAATTTTTAACGACTGTGAATGAGGGCAATTCAAACCCTGACGTTGAACGTCATTCGAACACAGGTCAAGGCTCACGGGAGCGAGGCATTTTGGTCAATTAATCCCAAGTCCCAAACGGCCACTTTTTGTTTTATTTACACAGCGTCATTGTACCAGGAAACTGCATGAGTAGCAGGTGGATACGATTCGAAAAGTGCGTTTACTATACATAGTTTTTTCCTGTCAGGAATGTTTAAATTAAGGTTAGTATTCTGGAAGGTATATTCAAATGATGTATAATGCAACGAGATTTCATTGAAGAAGGAAGTCTACTCAGGACAAGTGTTATTCCATATAGGACGATACAAAAACTGGGTTCAAATGTGTAGAGCGTTGCTCCCCGAGTGTTTACTTAACTATGAAATATTTCATTACTCAATCCCGAAGGAAAACATAAGTTGTTATCGCTTGAAATGGATGAAAGCAAGTCCATCCATTCGCTCACTGAAAAAGAGCGTAAATAGAACAAGTTATATAAGACTCCCAGCGACAGATTTCCTGACTGATGACGGTTTTCTAAATCGGAGATGAGGTCGCCAGGAACCTTCGGCATCCAAAATACAAAGCACAAGTCCAATGGATGGAAGGCGATAGCCAGAATGTCATGCATATATTATTTATTTGATGAGCTCTCAACTCTGCTTTTCTCGAAATATGGAAATATTTCATCACGATTTTCATGCAGGAAATTAGCCTAATGACGGAAGCGTTATCGAGGTCGCGCATCAGTTATTGCAGAGGGGCTTCAATGCATTTGTCTCTTTCATCTGTAGCACATACATAGAAATATATACGTGTATATATATATATATATATATATATATATATATATATATATATATATATATTATGTATGTATATAATACACACACATATATATGCTGTGTGTGCTCTCAATTGCAGACAGGAGTTAGTTAGCTGTGAGCCGTACGAAGCGGATATCCCGTTCATTGTCGTCTTAATATTGTACTATGGACCTTGGTTACCTGTCCCATCTACATTATTAATCTTCTCATGTGTTTTTTCATTGTAAATAAAATTAAGTTAAATCCTAAGGCTTTACCACATCACTCCTCCCTTCTGAAGAAGACCTTCAACTGTACTCTTCTATGTTTTAATTACTTGTCTAGATAAAAGCATTATGTATATAAATTCATATATATATATATATATATATATATATATATATATATATATATGTATATATCATATGATATATATATATATGCATACATCCATACTATACTACATACATACATACATACATACTACATACTACATACATACATACATATATATATATATATATATATATATATATATATATATATATATATGTAGTATATATATATGTCTATGTATATGTATATGTATGTATAGTATATGTTATATGTATAGTATATATATATATATATATAATGTATATGTATATATAATATATATATATATATATATGATATATATATATATATATATATATATATATATATATATATATATATATATATATACATATATATATATATACACCCGGAAGATCGTTGACAAAACATTCAGGACTGAAGAACTATCCTTCAAAGATAGTGGTGAGACTGGTCTGTAAGGGCGAATATTGCCTATGGTTTATTTTACGACTGAAATGAAAACAATGAAACATAATTATAGCGAATATCAAATATGTTACATCGAACATCACTTCACTTCTTACAGGATGTGATGGTGCATGAGAGGTTTACCTCATTACAATAATGTTTATGTATATATATATATATATATATATATATATATTATATATATATAATATATATATATATATATTACATATATATGTGTGCGTGTGTGTGTGTATGTGTGTGTGTGCAGAATTCACAAGTCACTTATTACAAGATACATACTTAATTGTAATAGCTAGAATACCATCTTAACTTCTTGAGTTCTTCACGCTTTTTTGGATATGCTTGTTACTATAGACTTGAGATCCAAGTGCAAGGAATATAAGGAAATTATGATGTCCAGTAGTGGAAACATACCCTGGTTACCATAATCATGACGAGGTCACGTTGCCGACCTGACCACGAGTTTAACGTCTCTCATACATACATATACCTGTCGTTTTCGGATGTTTCTATTAGAGCTGGAATAGACCCATCCTCACCATCGTAGTCAAGTGGGCAATTGTTGGTTGTGATGGTGAGGACGAGTCAATTCCACCTCTAGTAGATTAATCTGAAAACGACAGGTATACAAGAGGCAAGGTGACCTTGTTGTGATTATGGTAACCTGGGTTCGTTTCCCGCTACCGGACATCATAATTTCATCTTATTTCTTCCACAGAAATGTGAGGATGCTGACCCATTTCAGCCATAAAAACAAACACTAGTAAAATAAAATAAAAAAAAATCATTCCGAACGCGGCCTCTCAAGTAGTGCCCAATGATTTTCCATCTCCCATCATATAGGGGAGTAGACCCCACGTCCTCACTTCCGAACAGCTGAGAGTCACCGTCACAAAAGTGACGCATCGTACATTCCAAGACCTCGCTTTGTCTCCGTGAGAATCAATGATGACAATAACAAAAAATGTTCCGACACACTCCAGAACTACATTTTGTCATCTCTCCAGAGTGCAGCAAAATGGACTATGCATATGCAAGGTAATGAATTACAATCACAATGGTGTTCATATTATATTTATGTTATATTAATAATACCCATTTCATATGTGTGTCTGAGTGTGCGTGTTTGAGCAAGAGTAAGT
>NC_087203.1:20759602-20792102 GCF_015104395.2 Macrobrachium nipponense
ACACCTACAAAGATACAGAGATAACAGTTACTCAAAGAACTTAGATGACAGGTGAGTAACTGAAATCAGCCTATATTCTGGGTCTATGCCGCTGTAACTGCTGAGCCCCAGAAGCAAAGTATAGAATTGCCCCATATCTGAAGGTCATTGAACAAAATTTTCTGTTCTTGAAAGCATGAAATGAGGCAACACAAAGGACTCACCACACTTGTTTTTCTCAAAAGACTTGAGCCAGAAGTTCTACCTTCTGTTTACGACAATGTACACTTATTCTGTCAGCTCCTACAATGGAATGCATGCTTGAATTACCTCTAAAGATAAAAGACTTACGGGTAGACCACCAATTATGTTCATCACAACTGGATTGCAAGATGGCCTCACACCCTCATTATAACCTCTCCCACATCTCTCGTAGACACTTGACCTTGACTTTTGAGCTCAGTGAAATTACGCCACAAAATGTTTGATCGATGTTTCTTCCATAAATGATAAGCTTTTTGTTTTTCATGGTAGGCAGCTTACATGCAACATTAAGCCACCGCCTATATTTAAGACAAAACTTGAGACTTTGAGAAGAAATTCTCCTGTTAATAAGAGTCTTCAGACTTCTATAAAATATCCCTCCTCTTGAGCACAAATAAGACCACGGTGAATACCATCCCATCTGCTTGGGATTTCAAATATGCCTTTCTTGGAAAACTACCATTAGAAACAAGGTCAAAGACGGGTTGCCATATTGGTGTGTAATCAATATATGTTTTTTTTTTTTAAACTGAATGTGTTTTATTTTAAGACACTCAAAATAACAGTTACCTCAAGTTAAGAGCAGTTCTTTGTAAAAGGTGTTGTGTCCGTAACAAAAACACAAAACTCGTATTTTACTTTATTTCCTTTTATTCTTATTATCAGTTGGAAATCGATTATTCGGCAGCTTTTTATAAAAAAGAAGACAAGACTAATAACGAACTATCAAAAACAAGACTCACAACAAGCATTTCATCACGTTCTTTGAACACTGCGTTATAAGGATCTACATTCTGAAAATAAATTACCCCGAGGAGGAATAAAATCGTTTTCTAAATTGGCAATGTTTAAAATGAAAGTCATACACTTTGGCAATTAGCATAAAATAATATAAGTCAGAAAACGCAGAAATTAGTTTAAAAAAAAATCCGATATGTTATCTGAAAAGAGAGGGAGAGGGAGACCTAGAAAGCGCTGAATCAAACGTTTAACAGAGGTATTGAAAAGGGAAGTTCTTCATTCATACCAAGAAAAGGCAGGAGTATGTGCAGGATGTAGGTGAATGGAGCAGTTTGCGTTAAAAGTCTTCGATACACTGTTGATGAGTTTTTAGTGTGAGTTCACTTCCCGGCTATGTTACGGAAGGAAATTTCATCTAAGATCCAGTTATAGTGTGAATGTAGCCGCGACCCTTTTATTGTTTGTCTCTGGAACCATCCCCTTTATGAAAAATAATTAGTCGAAATAAATATTCATTATTCAGGCATTAGGGAGCCATTTGAAATTTTTTGACGGTTAATTTAACAAACTTCAGAAATCGAAAGAAAACCTATCCACAAGATATCTCGTCTTATGCCAAATACTGATATAAAAAGGGACAAAACAAAAGTCTAGACAAAATACTTTCGAGTGGTTATCATAGTGAGATAGGTTCAATTACGCAATGAACTTGGTCTTAACATCGGAGGGAATACAAACACCTGGTATCAGGAGGTCTTTTTTTCTTTCTTTTTTGTGAGGATTACATAAAAGATAAGACTTGAATACGTTGATTTGCAAGTAAGTATGCGAAGCTTGATTCCTAAACCCTCCAAATATCGTGGTCCTTGAATATCCATTACCACGTCCCATGATACTTTTTTATGAACCTGATGATGTATTTAAAACTAATGTAGATTAGAAAACACTCGCAGCAAATCTTTAAAATTCTAGATACAAAATTATTCTAACATATAAACTTATCATCAGTTGGAGAGAGTGATTATATCAGAGATGTCTATACTTGAAAGTGTTTCAAATTCAGTTTTCAATTTATCATTATCTATGCAAATAGGTTAAAAAATCTGCTTTGCATATGATTTCATTATCATATCCGCTTATTAGCTTTGTGTCTTTTTGAGTGTCATTTATTTCAATAGTTCATGAGAAATATTAATCTGCGTTACGAATACGCACATCCTCATTGACCTCTGCAGTTTTACCTGTCATCCACCTTTCCCTAATTACACGTGGGCGGTAAAAAATAAGTCTCCATTTGCTCGATTCGCTCCCTTTTCTGCGAGGAATGTTCAGTACGCAAGTGGAGGTTTTATGGATGACTTTGTCGTCAATCATAGTCTTTCTATGAGTGACTCTGGTCTTCAATCTGCGAAGATAATTAATTTTTCTTCAGCGTTCCAAATTTTTACAGCATTCTTTCACACTTGTCATAACCAGCACAAATTGAATTTTTGTACCATTTCTTTTCTGTTTTCCTGTTAGGGGTTACGACCTGAGTAACGTTATATGATTGCAGCCTTCATTGCCTACAGGTCGTCAAAGCTGGAAACGCATCAGTCTGATCACAGAAATATCTCGGCCGCAGTTTCTAACACAAGGTTTTGGTAACTACCCTTGACGTGTCAGGAACCTCAGAATTATAATCTTATCAAGGATAATTACTATCTCGTTAGTGGAAATATGAACAAAATATTTCTGTTGAGTAATTCCTATTAGTTTCTCAGTTTAAATGCAACTGTTACAGAATATCAGGGAACAGAAACCCAAGTATTGATTTTAATTTGGTTCATTTTAAAAGCTTATGAAGTGACCAGTCTATATATGACATATAGCAATAAACTGTTTTTCACCTTTATCAAATGATCATCGGTATAAATATGTCCTAATCAAAAGAAAAAAGTTCATTTAATCATTCCGATTATTCTAGGAAGTATAAGCTTGTCTTGTACGAGGATAATGTAAATGTTATATTATCGTCCTTTTTCTTAATTTTTATTCAGGAAAATTGAATTTGATTCTCTTAATTTCTTTATAGCAAGAAGTATTCAAAATCGACCCTTTGGTCATAGTTGCTATATTCTAATTTGTTTTATTTCTATATTTCTTAAGAATCCCAGAATCTCGTAAAAAATATCGCGGTGATCACCATTTAATCAAATATTCTGGATTATTGGAAAACAATCCCTTCTTCTGATGGCATTTGATTCCTCGGCTTTTGATTTTTTTTAAACCTTTCCCTTCCGACGGTATTGTAATATGAATTTCCCTCCAATATCCACTATTTTTTCATATTTTCTCTTTATTTCGACGCAGAGGGCTTATGTATTGTTGAAATCGATCCCCTTGACGAGGTAGGGGGCTTAGGGATCCACTGCACGGATTGAATGCATCTTATGCCATCCATCTCAGCATTGGGTTCTACCAAGCATTGGGAATCTCTCTTTCTTTCTTTTACTTTTCTCCCTTGACTTTACTAACATTGTACCTGTTATCTTGGAAAGAAGGTGCGCAACATAATCATATCCACGCCCATTGTCCATAATAAGCTAATGGGTTTCATTGTAATACAGGCAAAATGATTCATATCTAGGATTCTATTTATATAAAATAAAATAGTTCTCGAAGCTAAATATGAAATCTACAAATTATTACTTGGCGCCATTTTAGGTTGTATTAAATCTCTGGTTACTCATTAATTGAGATTCCTGTTTTGGCAACGTTTAGTCGATAACTAATATATATATATATATATATATATATATATATATATATATATATATATATATATATATATATATAATATATATATATATATATATATATATATATATATATATATATATATATATATATATATATATATATATATATATATATATATATATATACATTCATCATACATATGCATACATACATTGCCTGTGTTGGGGGGTGTAAATACAGTTATTTGTTTTCTTGCGTATGCAACTATTCAGTTTTTACAAGCTTGGTACATATAAATTCTCTGAGATATACGCTACACTGATCGTATAATTTTAAAGCAGTGAAATAAAAACAAATAAAGTGTGGAGTGCTTCCCGCCCTCGTCTCAACTAAAAACGAAAATGTGATCACACATATTTCCAAATTTTGCATACACAATAAAAAATATATGGTCGGGGCAATATTACAATGAATGATATGATGATTAATCGGGTCTTAAACCGAGGCAAAACCGACGCGGGAATTAAGACCCAAGAATAATATGCCATACAATGAATGAATATAATCTTCAGTGAAATGTTAAATGAAAAACTTCTTCGTCAGAACTTCCAGACACTGTCTCCTATTTCAGTAGAAGCAAGGAAAAAAACGCTTGAAGGGTAGGAAAGACTCCATACCATCAGTCTGTTCATCTATCCAAGCAGACATTAGCGATTTCTTCTCGCGATGTATATACTGAATGGATTCCGAGTTTTTCATCGTCTTAATTTCGTATAATACGTACAATTAGGAGCCAGCAAAGGATACTGTTCGAACATTATAGTTTGCTACAGTTATTCCACTCTTATTATAGTTTGTTCGAATAGAAGCACAATTTATAATTTTAGAGAATACTTTCTCTTGCTAATGTCCATCAACCCTCTGCTCACCCCGGTCCGTTCCTTCCCCTACACCACTAATCAGTTCCTCCCTTTCTCTCTCTCTCTCTCTCTCTCTCTCGCTCTCTCTCTCTCTCTCTCCTCTCTCTCTCTCTCTCTCTCTTTAAACACAGTAATTAAAGCAATTAAAGCTTCACTAGCGTTTAAAAACGACTTGGAAGAAAGGGTAATTACTGTAGAGTATTGGTATTAATCAAATACTTTGCTGGATAGGTCATATTTACAATTAAGGTGATTGCACCTTCCATAAACAAATCAAACGAAATGTGTAGTGTAGTGTAAGGAGCGTATCTTATAGAATGACCGTGTTATCGGTAATATCTGTCTCTAGTGTAAAGATGTCACGTCAAGTAATGTATATCTAGAAATCTAGAAACAGTACATCAGGAATACAGGCTTATGTTTCTTAATTAGATTCTCCGTTTTGTATTGGGATTTCTTTATTCTCAGCGAGAGAGAGAGAGAGAGAGAGAGAGAGAGAGAGAAGAGAGAGAGAGAGAGAGAGAGAGAGAGTGTGTGTTGCTAAGCAAGAATTTGTACCCATTCTTTCCACTTTTTATGAAGGCCTCTGGATTGTAAATTTCCCCATCTGCCAATAATGGAAAATGGACCTTACATCATGAAGACAACTCTCGTACAGATTTTCTTATAAAAAAAAGTGGTTTTTATCTTATTGTGATATTGATTTGAGGTATACTACTCATATTCAATAATAAAAAAAACAAGTGAAATGACAAAACCTTCTCTCCGATCACCAGTACATTAGAATCTCCCCTCTATACTGTATGTCAATTTTTTATGTGACGTCACGTGTTGTTCTTCTGGACTAAATAAAACTAAATTATTTTTATCTGAGGTTTGACCGATCATGACTTCCAACGGATTTTCTTCCTAACTTTGTGTTTTAATTATTTCTAGATTATATGGCTATCTCTACCCTGTTGATCTCATAGTATATGCCAAAGTTATTACAATGAAGCCACAAAAGGCATGTGGGAGGAGTTAGGAACTCAAAAGGTTTGATGACGGTTACTATCTCATGCCATTCGCCTCAAGGATATGGCTAGATCTGAATAATTCCCAATTTCTCGAGCTATATAATCTGCTTTGCTTCAAAAGTACAATGACAGCATATATGGAGGAAGCTCGTTTATAATATACGTGTAATTTTAGCAAAGAAAAATATTGCAAAAGCAAAAGGCTACGCTTCGCTACCAAAATATGGGAACAGTATAAAGCTTATTTCAGCACATAATAAAAGGATCATTAAACGAAAATAACTATTTTGTGTAGGCCACCTTTTCAAAATAATAATAAATTTTTAGGAAGGATAAAATGCATAAATAAAATATATTTCTGCCCAGCACACACTAATCCATGGAACAAAGTACGGATGGACACCATTTTTAATCAAAATTTGAATATGTAACTCTCCATTCCCGCCAGTCCTTAACATGGATAATTCGTATTCTTCTTACGATGAGTATGCCAGAAGTCTGATTAAATTACCAATGCTAGAGAAGGACGACCTGCCCATTTCAATTAATTTCCTAAATCGTTCCAGTTCAGAGAGAGAGAGAGAGAGAGAGAGAGAGAGAGAGAGAGAGAGAGATGGTATAAAGAGGTAGGGGGCCAAGTGTGATAACTCATTGCTAAGTCATCAATTCTTGTTAATATACTAATATGAGGACACAATTATCCCAGAGGTATCAAATTCACTTTGTCTGGGGAATAACCTGACTCAACTGAGAAATACTTGCAAGCAAATGGGGTGATGTCATTTTCTCTGAGCTTTCTGGAACGAAATATCAATACTGTAATTAAACATTTCCTTTTTCTTAAAAAAAAAAAAAAAAAAAAAAAAAAATTCGAGTCACCCTGCTGCTGCAGCTTTCTCTCTCTCTCTCTCTCTCTCTCTCTCTCTCTCTCTCAACAGTAGAGCGTTACAGTTGATTAAAATGCGAGGCTTAAGCTCCCCCTTATATTAAGATTTTAATTAAAAATCATTATATTTTTAAAAAATCACTAATTTATATATATATTATAAACTGATTAACTACAAAATGAAGAACTTTTAAATTACCCGCGCGTTTTTATTGTAAACAGCTAAAATGGAATTGAAATTAATAAGTATGCTTATTCACCTTCTTTTTCTTTTGTTAGTAATCTATGATAGGTAATTACACTTCATTTTATAAATTCATAATGGAAAATCGCTCATTTGTTTGAAGATATATTTCATTCTAAAAAGCAGTAACCTCTGAAACTTAAATGTGAAAGGTAGGTAAAGAGACATATCTTTGCAGATTGAAGAAAGATTTATATCGACCCCAACCTTACGGTCGTCCCTGCGTTCAAATCCCACCAAGGGAGACAGCGTCTCTTATTTGTCGCTGCGGAGTGAAAGGATACCAAGAAAATAAGAAGTAAATACGACTGTTACATATGCCAGCACTCACAGAACATATCTATCTATCTACGTATATACATACATATACATGTAGGATCTACTGGTCACTTCTTTACTACAGATACATATGCAACTGTTATAGACACAATGCCCTCTTAATTTCTCGAATTATTTGCTCTTTTTTTGGATACGCTTGTCCCTACAAAGTCTAAAGATCCAAGTTCAAAGAACTATGAAGAAATTGTGATGTCAGGCATCGGGAAACGAACCCAGGTCCCATAATCACAAAGAGGTCACGTTGCCGACCTGACCACGTACCGGACATCACAATTTCTTCATATCTCTTTGAACTTGGATCTTCAGGCTTTGTAGTGACAAGCGTATCCAAAGAAGAGCAAGTAATCCGAGAAGTTAAGAGTACATCTTCCAGGATTAAAAAGCGATGAACTCAAACAGTAATTATGTATAATCAGTAAGAGGTATACAGTTTTATATACTTGATAACACCATGTTAAAAGCCATTTTAGAAAAGACATTAAATACAGTTAAAAGATGTTTAAAAAAACATTTAAAAATTCTAAAAATAAAAAAAATAAAAAAAGACACCTACACGACCAGTAGTGTAATGCAAACTGACAGAGAAAGCCAAGGCAGCGGGGGAGAGAGGGGTGAGCATAAACAATTACAGCAGGTACTTTAAGCGATGAAGACCTGGGGAGAGGTTGATTGTTGATTAAGGGTATTGACAGTTAATTTGATCATAATAGATTCAAGTATGGCTAACTCTTCCACATATTGGGTTCCCCCCACAATACTAAAACCCTTAGCATCTATATGTGTCCTAAAACTTTTGCAGCGATTTCTTATATTGGACTGTTCGGGATTAGATAGTCGACAGCCAGTTCTAAAACTAACTCCTTAATGAGAGGAGATTCGGACTTTTAGCAGCCTCCCGGTAAAACCGATGTAAGTGCCAAGGACAATTTTTTATATATAACACCAATAGTAAATAGGGGATAATCCTGTCCTTGACATGCAAGAGATCCAATGGTTCATGGGTTTATTGGGATTAACTTAAGAATAAGAGTGGGTACTTGTTTGTTGAATAGCCCGATAAATTTTTTCCGAAATCTTTTGTCATGTAAAAACACTATGGACTAAGGTGGGGGGTTAAGTTTCAAATTAAGTAATTTGTTGAGAGCTCTATGGAAAATCGCTGGTGGGTAGTAATTATTCTTAAAATAATCATTGAGGATAATCACTTCATCATGAAACAAGGACCAAATTGAAGTCATGTTAATGGCTCAATGAAGGAGAGTGGACAAGGAATTCATTTTAGAATTGTAAAAACGCGAACTATACAAATTCGTGCCAAGACCAGTAAAAGTGTTATTCCTATAAATACCTGCATGGAAACCAATTTCATCCTTAGTTACCTTGACATCAAGGAAGGGGAGAAAATTATGGGTTTCAATCTCAATGGTAGATTTAATGTCCTGGTGTTGTGCATTTAAATGTTCCAAAAACAATTCAGCATGGTAGTCATATCTAAAAAGGGCAAAAGTATCATCAATGTAACGTTTATAAAAGAGTGGACGAAAATCATGACATGCATCTGTAGCTTGCTCCTCAAGAGAGTTCACAAAAATGTTGGCAAAGGTTGGTCCCAAAAGGACTTACCATTGCCATCCCCTCTGTCTGTATTAAAAATGAAGACCATGTCAATCACAGTCAATTCTAGAAGTGACTTTAAGTGAGCCTTACTAAATTGATTAAAATAGGAATTATCAATAGGAAATAACTTCATTAAAATTACTTCATTAAATTATGTTTAAACTCTCAGCTACAGGAACATTTGTGAACAGTGATTCTACATAAAAGCTAACCATTAAAAAATTTGGAACCATGAAAAAATCTGGGTCTTGCTTAATGACTTTGTCTTTGAAGGTGGTCATATTGCTGGTATGGGGCTGAAGCTATTTTTTTTTTGGACAAGGAACTTGGCTATTTTATAGCTGGAAGTATTAATGGAGCGAGGAATGGGGTCTAAGGGGAATTTCATCCTTATGTATTTTGGGCAGCCCATAAATAACTCCGTATGTAGATCCAGTCATCAAGAGGTCCTGATAAGTATTGTCATCTATTACTTTGTTTTGTTTAAGTGTCATAAGGAATCCAAAAAAGTCCACTTTGATAAATCAGCACAAGTGTTAGTATTTTTCCCAATACCTGTGTCACCTCTCTCCTAAATTTGAAGGTCCTTTATGCAGTAATTGAGAAATTAGAATCTAATAATCATTTAATTTTTACTCCAGATAAAAGAAAAAAAAAATCAGAAATTTCACAAAATCTGCTTAAAGAATACGTAAGACAACATCAGACGAGGCTGGTTCAAATAACCAACAAACTTGATGTACTGAATGAGTCAGTCCCATTAACCCTACAACAACGACCAACAGCACAATATTAGAAAATCTTGAGGGGTCACGACCACATTTATCACCCTGTCAGAGAAGTAACTTAACAAACCTAATCAAACAATTTTCCAATGTGTCAAGTGATGCTATAGGGATATGCAAAATAATAGAACATAACATATCGTTTATGACCAAATTCTCCTCCTATTAAACAGTCACTTTATTGTCTAAATCCAGCGAAGAGGGAGGTCATGAGAGAGGCAAAGTCAACTTTCTGCTGGATAATAGCCTAGCAAAGCCCACAGCTGTAGTCCATGGGCATCACCATGTCTTCTCGCTCCAAAGATGGGAGGACACTTTAGACTCAGCACAGACTACAGGAACCTTAATGCTTTAACTATCCCTGACTCTTACCCCCTACCTTTAATAGAAACTTAGACTCTGTTGGCCATGCTAAATTTGAATAGACTTACAGAGAGGCTGTCATCAGATTCCACTTACTGAAAATTCTAAAATAATATCAGCTTTTGTCACTCCTGATTACCTATTTCATTACACTTGCATGCCTTTTGAGCTAAATTCAATGCCGGCAACATTTCAAAGACTCGTGAATTTTACTATTAGAGACAGATCTAGAGGGGACATGTGTTTTATCTAAGTGGATGATATTTGAATAATTTCAGACACTTGGAGTATGCATCTAGAACATCTATCCAGTCTTCTGCAATGGCTGGTGGTAAGTGGATTTACCATCAATCTATCTAAATCAAATTTCAGCCTGGGCACTGTGACTTACCTCGGACATGTGGTAGTGTCAAGAAACAAATTTGGCCAAAGGAAGCAAATGTAGAAGCCATTCTTAGTTTCCCTCACCCTACAACTAGAAGGGAACTACAACGCTTCCTGGGAATGTGTGGCCTCTACCGGTGTTTCTGACCTAACTTCTCTGCGCATCACATCTTATGATACTCACCAGCTCCAAGAAACCTTTTGAATGGACAGAGAGATGTGAAAGGACCTTCCAACAACTTAAGGCTTTTCTCTCTAGCAGACCCACTCTCTATATATATCTAACATGGACAAGCTGTTCCTACTTACATCGATGCCAGTGATCAAGGAGTAGGTGCATTTAGTACTAATGCAGCGAGATGACAACTTAGCAATCCTCCATCCTGTATGATACCATTCAGCCAAGTTGAAGAAACACCAGAAAGCATACAGTGTTATTGAAAAAGAATGTCTCACCCTGATATTGGCCCTACAGAAGTTTGCCTGCTGTATTAAAGACCAAAGGAATACTTTTGAAGTATTCACTAACCACAATCCCCTCCAGTTCCTTCATAAAATGAAAAATCCATAAAAAAAACCAAACCAAAACTTATGTATCCAGTCCCTAGTGTTTCAACCTTATCAGCTGACCACCATGTGAAAGGAACTAAGAACATTATCACTGATGCCTTGTCTAGAGCACCAAGAGCTTAGGACGACTGAACGGATCACTCCTGACCTCTTCTACACTGCGGATGTGCAAGGTCTTAAGCTGGGAGGTCTTATATTCCAGCCAGCTTACGATTTGACAAACATACTATCCTCTGATGTACTGATCTTTGGCCTGTTAACTATCGGTACATTAGTTAATACCAATAGTTGATGCCTCATGCCATTCATTTCGACCTGCAATTGGCTTAGGGCATAGCCTGGGATGTCAGGGGTTAGGATGTGAAGTGAATGAGGCAAGTCGATTGATAGTCGTTCAATCATGATTCCTTTTATTGCAAGTAATCTAATCTAAACGCAGCAGTAACATATGGCTTTGCATATCAAGTTATCAAGTAAGTAGTGTAAACGTTGCTGAGCAACATTCATTTGTGCTGTCACGGACTTGTTCAACCAGCTATCATGACTAGGTCTATGTCTACGACTGGCTCTAATGAATACTTTAGATGGAGAAGGAGAGATTTTCAAAAATACATTTGAAATCTTTGACAGATGCAATGAATAAGCCAGTCTAGTTTTGATGGTGGGAAGATTCACTTAGGCTTACTTTTCCTTTTCCTTTTTTTTTTTCATCGGTGTCCAATGAATACCACTGATAGAGAGGGAGAAGGATTCAATGATGCATCTATTCACTTTTTTCTTCAAAATCGAAATGATACATTAGATAGGGAGGTACTTTATTCACATCGGCCTAACTGCTCCATCCTCCTCCTATACAGCACCCCCACCTCCCTTCACATCCCAGGCTACTGCGACCCCCTGCTACTGACCTCCATCGCATGAAAGCAGCGCTATGATAACAGTTATTCTAAAATTCCCTTCACTGACAAAAGAAGCCTTAAAATGCATATGTTAATAAAACATTTTCCGCTAGAAATTACTGCTTTTTTCATTCTCCAAATATTCGCATAAAGTCGTGTTTCTCTCTCTCTCTCTCTCTCTCTCTCTCTCTCTCTCTCTCTCTCTCTCTATATATCTATATATCTATATATATATCTATATCTATTTATATATATATATATATATATATTTATATATATTTATATATTTATTTATATATATTTTATATATATATCATATATATATATATTAATATATATATTTATATATATATATATATATATATATATATATATATATATATATATATATATATATATAATGTATATATATATACGTATATATATACATGTATATCTATATATATATATACATGTATATATATATATATATATATATATATATATATATATATATAATATATAATATCTATATTTACGTATACGTATTGAGAAGATACAATTCAGATTAGATAGATATTTTATATATTAGATATATATATGGATAGAATATGAGATAGATAAAGAGATATCTACATATATGAGTATATGTGAGATATAAATTTATTATAAGATATAAAGATATATTAGATATAGAGATATAGATTTATGCTAGACATATATGAGATAGATTATATGAAGACTGATATATATAGATAGATATATATATCTATAGAATAAGATAGCTAGGATATATATAGATATATAGATATATTATAATAGTATATTATATATACTATATATATATATAGTATATATATAGATATATATATAGATATTACTATACTATATATATATATTAGATATAGATATTATAATGATATAGATTTATATAGTACTATATAGATATATATATATAATATATAGATATATATATTACTCTATTATATCAATATATAATTTAATTATATATACGTATAATTGAGGTAGTGCTATAATATAGTAGAGTAATTATAAATATATATATATATATATGTAGAATATATATATAATCCTAATAATATGTATTAATATATATCATATATATATATATGTTTTTTTTGTTTTCTTTACTATATATATGATCTACATAGATATATATATGATATGGATACAATATATAATATAAGATTATAATATATAATATATTATATTATATAGTAGATTCTATATATATATAATAATTTTTATATATAGGCATATATCTCGAGGTATATATATATATAATATAGTATATAATATATATATATAGAGATATATTAGGTATAATATTATAATAAAGGGCTTATAGATATATCGTATAGATATATATATAATATATATTATATATATATATATACATATATGATATATAAAATATATATATATATATAATATATATATATATATTATATATATATATATATATATATATATAATACACTAGTTCAGTATACAAGAAAACTGTCAGAGGAATTCGTTTCTGGATTAGAAATCAATTTCTCTACATAATGTGGTTCGGATCCCACAATAAGCTGTAGGGTCCCGTTGCTAGGCCACTAATTGGTTCGTAACTTCATAGAATATCTAATACTTCGGGCCAGCCCTCAGGAGACCTGTTAATCAGATATACTTAACGCAAGAAAACTCTGAATGACATTCTAATTTTAGGGGAGAGAAAAAGGAAAGGGGGTGGGGGGGAAGGAAGTGGGAAGGGGGAGGTATGAATGAGAAGGGAGAGGTGGAGGGGTTTGTGATGATGGTGCAACTGACAGTTCATCTTTTCATGTGAATGTTCACCCTTCAAACAGTTATGGGTCAAGTGACAGGTATCACTTTGTGCCTGTCCCTTTCATCTAGGTACTACTGTGCTGAATGTCCATTTTAACCAGGAATTATTATTATGAATGCCGTTTTTATCCAGAAATTACTGTGATGACTGTTCCATTTCACCCTGGTATTACTGTTCTGTCTGTCCCAGTTTTGTATCCTATAGGTGTTTATTACTGTGATGGACTGTCCATTAAACCAGGTGATTACTGTGCTGTCTGTCACCTTTAACCAGATATTAGTATTCTGCCTGTCCGTTTTATCCAGGTATTACTGTGGCGACTGTCCCTTTTATCCAGTTATTACTATGCTGTGTGTCCCCTTTAACCATGTATTACTGTGCTGTCGGTCCCTTTCTCCAGGTATTACTGTGGTGACTGAAAAGCATTTTTAATTATGCATTCCTAAGGTCTCGAGTACATGAAATGAGGTATGATAAACTCATTGTTTATTTATCACATTAGTTACAAATGGAATGGGGTAGGGTTTGAAACTCATTCTTATGTAAGTTGCGTCCAATACTGGCCACATGCCAAATTTTGCCTAGAACGGTCAAGCGGTTCAGATTTCTATGGTGCAAAATTATACAAACCAACTTACAAGTAAACATACAATCATATATCAGATACATGTGTATTATGAGAAAACCGCTTTTAATTATAGTCGTCTTTGAATACTTAGAAATTATTATCTTTCAACGTCATCGGTAATGCATCCGGAAATTACCTCATAGCAATGAAGTTTACTAAAAACATTAATGACCTCACCTAAGGAAGCCATTCTGAGGGACAAGGAAAACATCTCTATTAATACGAGGAAACACGGCTGTATAGGCTTTCAAATAAGTAGTATGAACTCTCACAATAACAATTTCAAAAAAATGCCTAAAAGGTTTATCAAAACCGAGGAGGATCTTCTTTATAGGACAGGCTACTTCAAAGCAAAAAGAATTCGAGGGCATTTACCTCATGATGATTCTTCTGTTCTGGCATTATCGTGAAAAAGGCTTAGCTACCTCCTGCTTGAAATGATTACTAATATAAATTCTATATATAACTTCCGTGTCATATGAAAATATTATATAGTTCATACATACATGTTATATATATATATATTATATATATATATATATATATATATATATATATATATATATATATATATATATATATATATAAATATATATATATATATATATATATATATATATATATATATATATATATATGTTTAGCACGATGAAGTTACTGGATGTCAAAAAAAAATATTTTTAAACAGATACACACTGGTGTATATATATATATAATGGCAGAACAGAAAAATCAACAGGAGGGAAATTCCCTCGAATATTTTCGGCTTCGAAGTAACCTCTCCCATAAACAAGATCCTCCTCAGTTTTAATAATGTTTTTATGTTTTTATTTTAAAAGTTGTGAAGGGAGTTCATACTACATATCTGAAAAGCCTTTACAACAGTCTTTTTCTTTCTCTCTCTCAATTCTTATGTTGAGACTTCGTTTTCTATAAAAATAGGAAAATCATGAAGGGAAAAATTCTTTGATGTCGTAATGAATACGAAGATTCCTAAGATATGCTTTCAGGGGGATATAATCTTAAATGCAACTAGGTGAACTCCTCTGATGCTTTCCTTGAAATTTTGAAGGCTTTCGAATGAAATCCTGAAGTGCAAAGTTTTAGGGCAGAATTGCTGTTGTGCTGGGAAAACTAGACCCCTTCAGCTTTCCCAGCACCAATTCTGCCCTAAAGCTTTGCACTTCCATTGACACCTTTTCCTAATCAAGTCTTGTGAAAACGATTTGTCCACCTGCAATTTTTTTCTAGCCAAGTCATCATATACCTTTAAACTTATATTAATTGATGACGCTTAAGCGAAAGAATTGCACCCCACTCCATGCAGAGAAGTCAATAATTAATGCTTTAGCTAATACTGAAAACAGCGTCAGTTCACCTCACTGAAGGATATAACATCAGGGGAACGAACACCGAGTTTCCTAAAGAGATGAAATTTCCATTCTGAAATCAATCCCCAGAATAATAACAGGCGTCAGGGTTACATTCGAAAACCATCAAAACTTCACGGAAAACAACAGAGGAATTCACGTAGTTGTATTAAAGATCATATTTTCCCTTAGGCATATCTAAGGAATTTTCGTATTCATTACGACATTAAAGAATTTTTTCCCCTCATCATTTTCCCATTTTTTTTTTGTTTTTTTTTTTATAGAAAACGAAGAGTATTTCAACGTAAAGAGAGAGAAGAGAGAGAGAGAGGAGAGAGATCTTAATGTGTAAAATAATTTTTGATAACGACTTTGATATTCTCTAGTGCTTGAACTTCTTTGCAAAGGATATCTACCTCAGGCAACGTTGTAATTGCGCTCAAGAAAAGGCGGAGTGAGCTTTGATCAGCAACTTTATGGCTAATAAATTGCGTTGCCCAGAGACAGTTTTCCACTTCTGAGAAAGTGTTATGAAAAAAGGTTTTGATATCGTACCGGCTTATATCTAGTGGAATATAACTCCTCATATTAGTTTCAGAAAGTCTGAGAGTATATGAAAACAGAATTGTGCCATAGGTCTCTACTCACATTACATAATGTTTGATACTCTTATTCTGAATACATGTAAAACATCTCCCCAGTTTCTCGTTCGAGTGACATTTTCTGATATGTCTTAATAGTAGACTTGAAAAGAAAGTAGTGCATTACATATTCAGAGATCTCTAGCGACATAAATGTGGCTGGAAACTTTAAATGGAACTCTTAATAATTACCCATGTAATGAGACTTAAATACAAGAATCTAAAAATAAATGATGTGCCTTTTGTTATATTTCGTTTAACCTGAAAATTAGCTCTGTCGGAAGGATACTCAAGATGGTCATTATCCCAGGTAAGCCTTATTAGGACATAATTTATGTGGAAATATTCTTTATTTTTTCCATGAAGGCAAATTGAGCACATGAATTGCGGTAGCGATAAGCAGCGACAAGAAATATCCGAGATTACTGAAGGAAAATAATATGCAGGGTAGTTCGATAGATTATTAGCCGCCTAACACCTGTACTTGTATTTATACACAAACATACATACATATATTACACACATATAGGTTGGCGTATACACACTACATTTTTTTATAATTTAAGTCATTTAGTGTGTGATTTAGAAAAGGCAGTGCAATGAATAAACTTAATACAAAGCAGGTGCAAGGCAAATGTACTTTCTTTCTTTACGCTTGTGATTTATACTTCTTCCAATGGCAATAAAATTACCAATTGTCCACATTTCTGTTAAATCTGGACGAATGTTCATGACGTCCCAAATTGCATAGAATGGGTCGTGTCATACTTTGGACACTGATCCATTCACGTAATTTTAATTTATTAGACATTTGTCCATTTGTTGTGTCACATTATATAACCGTATATTATCTCATTTCAGGTCATGCAAAGGTCAGGTGAGTAGTAGCTTTTTGAAAATCAGGTTCAGGTACTGTCCTTTTCTGTCAAACGTTTTTGCTATCTAACAAATCGCAGTTTGTTAGATAGCAAATAATAGCGAGAACTGACTCACCTCATCGAGTCTTCTTCACCACTAATTCTGTTTCTCGTCTGTTATTGGTCTTCATAACCTAATCATCCAGACTTCGGTGTTGTCTTAGGACTTGCCCAAGTTGTTCCAGCAAAATTACGGCACCTCTTTTTTGATAAATGATTTATTTCTTTGTGCCTTTTTGTTCGTTTTGCAAACATAGGAATATTTGCACTAGGAACATTAAGACAAAGTACACTGAAGGAATGGAGATTATCTGGGGACCAAGAAATACTTTAACTTGGTCGTAGTTGTTACAAATAGAGAAAGGGGCAACTAATGGAGTCGAGATAAGAATCATAATGAGAAGACCAAAATATGTCCCATTTGCCTCAATCTATGCAATTGCAGAACCCTCTACAATGGTAAAAAGAATGAGCAAAATGGGTAAGAATACTGTGGAAATTATGCAACCAAATGCTATTCAGGAATACAACTTCACGGGAGGAGCTGTTTTCTGGATAATTTAGTAGCTTACTATAGAAACAAAATCAGATAAAAAAAAAAGTACATCGTGCTTTTCTTCTACGTTCTAACTGTGCTTTTAAACTGTCGGGATACAAATAGTATAGGAATTTTGCCTTCTCAATAGTTTGGCTAATTCTGCCTTAGACTAGATCAGCAGAGCAATGACTGAAATACCAAAAAGATATAATACTAAAAAGTAAACGCTCAAGTACAGATGTTCCAAAGAAACAGTTTCTGGAGCTTTGGCCTCCAGCCTGGAGGGGGATCTGTCTGGGCTCCTCATCACCGGAAATATCTCCGAGGTATTTCTGTTACCAACCTTATGCGTCTTTCCCATTTCTCTGGGGATTGGGGAATAAGGTTACAGATATAAGGCCCTTGTGGTTTTTATTTCATTTCGGTAGTTTAACTCTCTCTCTCTCTCTCTCTCTCTCTCTCTCTCTCTCTCTCTCTCTCTCTCTCTTGCCAAAGTATCCAGTAAAAAAAGCAGCAGAAGAATAATAAAAACGATAAAGCTTAGATGAATATGAAATTTTTCCATTGATATCCTACTTTTAGCCTTGGTCTTCTATTATTGTATGGCTGTTTTCAGTTGTCCTTTTCCCTTCTTATATTTTGCTGTTTCCTTTCCGATCACCAGGAGTCGATTGGGAGTTTAGGAACTATATAATTTCTCCTCTCACCATTTGATATTTGTTTAAGTTGCATGCTTCATTGTTCAAGTATTCATTCACCCATTATTTTTTCTTGCCAATGAACATCGGAGGCTGCTGCGCGAAAACCGAGTCATTTAACGGACATTCAACTAAAAACTGACAGTGGTTCATTTCCTTGACAAGCATGATGTTATTTTATTACTTGAATTCAGAAACTGAAATATTCAGCTTTTTTTGGTAACATTCTATAGCACACTCTTCCTTTATCTCTCTATCTCTGTGTTTTCTTGAGCACATAAAAATATATTTTGTTAATCAAAGAATCAGATTAATGACAAATCACTCATACATTAAAAATATTCCTGTTAGACTAACAGAACAAGTTCCAATACTCCTCTCCCTTCATTCTGCTTGCTGAAAACATTGCGTCAACAGCTGCTAATTTGATTAATTCACATATTAGCAAAAACGTCAGGAAGACTTAAAAGATTGAGACATTCTATTAAAATTGAACAATTAAAAGTTTCCATCTCGGTGTTTGGTATTATTAATATTATTAATATTAATATTATTATTATTATTATATTATTAATTATTATTATATTATTAATTATATTATTATTATTATAATATTATTATTATTATTATTATTATTATTATTATTATTATTATTATATTATTATTATTATTTATTATTATTATTATTATTATTCAGAAGATGAAAACTGTTCATATGTAACAAGCCGGCAGGGGCTATTAATTTAAAAGTCAAACTTCCAAGGAAGAAATCCCACTTATCAAAAAATGGATAATAAAGAGTTGTGAATTAAAAAACAGATAAAGATTAATTAAAATGCAAGAACAGAACTACGGTAATAATGCATTGCATTTTCGCTTGAACTTCTGAAGATCCAATTGCAGACATCTGCGAGGGGACATTCGAGAGGGAGGCTGTTCCAAAGTTCAACAGTGTGAGAACTAAAGCGCCTCTGGAACTGAGAAGTTCGACAGCGAAGCACATTTATTGCATATTGGTTGCATAATCTGGTTGCTCTTGGCAGATAAATGGTATCAGGGATCAATTGTGGGTGTGAAAGATCTGTTGAAATATAACTGATGAAAAGTGCCAAACAAGAGACCATCCGTTGATGGTACGAGTCATAACTGCTACGTTCAATGAAGCACACCATGACTAAATACTGAGTTTTTCTATAAATGTACACACACACACACACACACCACACTTCATATATATATATATATATATATATATATATCTATAAATCTATATATATATAATATAATAATAAGAAAATATATATATATAATAAAATCAAAAAATTATAAATATATATTATATAATATAATTTATATATTATTTATATATATTCATATATATATATATATATATAATATATTATATATATATATAATTATATAATATTATTATAATAATGTATGTGTGTATATATAGTATAAATGTAATGTGTACATATAGATATCTTATATATATATATTAAATATATTATTATAATATATAAATACTATATATATATATATTTATATATAAATATATAAAAATATATAGATAACTATTATATATATATATATATTATATATATATATATATATATATATATAATATATATATATATATATATATGTATAAGTATGTGTAATATATATGTATAAATGTATGTAGTACATTTCTTTATAGAATAACTCAGTATTTAGTCATGGTGTGCTTCATTGAACGTAGCAGTTATTTATATATATATATATATATATATATATATATAATATATATATTATATATATATATTTATATATATATATATATATATATATATATATATATATATATATATATATATATATATATATGCGTGTGCGTTGCGCGTGTGTTCGCTGATATGAGCCGCGACCGAGAGGGACTAACGGGAGCGCAAGGCCTTACTTCCGGAATGTTAATTCCAGTCATGATTTTAACGACTAAATCATGTCACATCTCCATATGAGATGGCGGACGCTGACACCAACCGAGGGTGACGCCACTTGAAGATAACGACGGATCTTTAATTAAAGGATCCGAGAACTGATGCAATGGTCTCTTTGAGATCTCACACACACAAGCAGAATTACTCACTTTAATGAGATTCTTCCATTGCCAATGTTGAGACTATTGACGTTTGCACGATTTCTAGCAACAATGGATGACAATCTTAGGTCTGCCTGTTATATGAAGATGTTTTTAAGCACCACAAATAAGTTTTTTCACCATGTTCTATGGTCGTGTTCTGATGTTCATTATGCGAAATACTTGAGATGCACTCAAACCAGTCGGAAAAAACGCAAAATGGCCTTGTATTGCGAGCTGAATTTGCCTGATAATAAACGAACCATTTTAGCGTAAAATCTTTTGCCCGTCCATACACAATCAGGCAGAGGTTACACAGCGTAAGTATTTTCTTAATTTATTGTAATCGGGATTTGTGACTGGAAATTCTTTAAATCTTAACCTTAGCATAGCAAGCATAACAAGTTAACATATCCTATGAGAGAGAGAGAGAGAGAGAGAGAGAGAGAGAGAGAGAGAGAGCTGCCATTCAAAATACGTCTTAATTTGTTAGGACTTAGCCAGGAAGTGAAAATTTTAGAAGTGATACAATTGAGGAAAGGTGCGATCATTTCCCATAGAATTGCCTTGGACAATTTGCAGTCCTATTAGCGAGAACACATCTGGCAACACTGTTCCAGTATATAGCAAGCAATCAGCGCTGCTGACACTTTAAACATTTCCCCACATGCTCCGGAAACTCATTCGTTTATTTTCATCTACATTCGCTTTGTGTCCTAAAATTCGTAGCCCGTTCATTTGAGCATTTGCATTTATAATATCAACTCACTTTTGCATACGTTGAGTCATTACATGTAAAAAGAGTCATGTTTCCTTCAGTTTCATATTTTGGGTTGCATCGTCAATCAGCTGACGGCGAGAATAACGTCTCATGTTTTTTTTTTCAAGTTATTACCCACGATCTCCTAACGTATAATCCTTATTCACTATTATTATCACTTGTTATACTTCCATCAGGTCAACTTCATGTAGCGAAAAATCATTCACATAATTGACTACCGCAATAAACGTCCCTTTGCATGATTACTTAAGAAACGTATTCGTCCTATTTGACGCATTTATCATTCGCTGCAAAATAGCATAATCACTTGTACATGTAAGTATTGTGTTTACATAAGACCTATCACTTCAGACTAGCTTAAATGAAATAAATTCATGTTTTTGTGCAAGACTCCCACATCTAAACGTTTGTTCAACTGCGTGTCTCTCATTTATTCAAACCAATTAAGGCTGTATTATACCGCTTTGCAACAAATAACAAATCCATCACTTCTGTGGCATCACACATGGCCAAGCTACATGGGCATAAGTTGGGTACTCCCGTTCCCATCATCAATCTTTACACTCAACTCTCTAGAACAAGTCTTCAATACTAAGTGTCATAAAACCAGTCATTGAACTCACTCCCACCCACATACCATTGTCGCTGTGTGTTTTATTTCAGTTCTTTGGAACAAATAAATAGTTATTCGGAGCAAATGACCCATTCTTCGGAACAAGCCAGTGCCGTTCTCTTAAACAAAACCTAACTCCGTTTCTCGGAACCCAAAACCTCTGCACTATAACGGGAACGACCGTGTGCACGTTATCCATTGTTCTTCAGAACAATTCCACCTTTGAATGTCTTTGAGACAAACCCTGAGGCTATAATTATAAGATTATAGGGGTTGTTTTCATTACCAGGTATTCATCTCCTTCCTATTCTGCCCTGCCCTGCTCTCTCTCTCTCTCTCTCTCTCTTCCTCTCTCTCTCGTGCTCTCTCTCTCTCTCCTAAATCCTAGATTTTTTTTTATTTTAACTTATGTCCTCCTTAACTATTTTGACGGCAGTTTTGTCTCACACACACACACCACACACACACACACACACAGAGAGAGAGAGAGAGAGAGAGGAGAGATAGAGAGAGAGAGAGAGAGGAGATCGGTTTTTTGTAATATGATTGTTTATTTCTCACTCGTCCGATTTACAATATGTTATGCTTTATTTCATATTTCCTTCCTTACGAACTAATTCTTTAGCTATGATAGAAAGAAATAAAGATACTTGTAAAAAGGGGAAATGTCTCCAAAAGCACCGTGACCAAAGAAAGTGCCCCTGGAGACAGTCATAAGCAGCTTATTGGTGGATAGTGTTGTTAAAAATAATTTTCATGGTAAGTTACCCATTAAGGAAAAGCGATTGAACACACCTTAGATTTGGAATCGGGTTATATCTTTCTATGACATTTCTATTTTTCTTTGAAAATATTTTTATAACTGGCTGGTAGACATTTCATGCAAGCCAAAGCAAATTATAGTTTAAGTCGGAAAATTTGTAGTGATGATGATCATCAACACAACATTAGGAAGACGTGCTACCCCAGTTTTTGGAACATGTCTACCAACTCCAGTTATTACCACGCTAGGCAATAAATTACTGGCTGTGTGTGAAGAAAATCTTTCCTGTTCCAGAAACCATTCAAAACACTAATTGCACTATGTGACACATTGAGAGAGAAGTCATAGCATGTAAAAGCCAAGACCTGAAAGAGACACTGCTTTATTTGTACATCTTCACTGAAGTTATTACTTCTTTAATGAAGGCCACCGTTTTCTCTGCCATTGCAACCAAGTGAGTGCCATGTTTCTGGTGTCCATTGCTTAGCAGATTTGAGTTGTATGCAATCAACACGAGGTGTTACATGCGTCTCTCTCTCTCTCTCTCTCTCTCTCTCTCTCTCTCTATCTCTCTCTCTCTCTCTCTCCTCCCCCCGAGTACATACAATGAATTGAATAATTCGTTACATCCATCTGGTTTCTAACGAAGACATGACAGCAGGGCCGGAAAGATACAGGCAAGTTAATACTACCAACGAGAGAGAGAGAGAGAGATTGAGAGAGAGCGAGAGAGGGAGAGGTGGAGAGAGTAGAGAGGGAGGGAGGTGCGGGTATGAGGACAGGAGGGGAGAAGGGAGAGGAGGTGAGGGTGGGGAAGGAGGGGGGGAGGGAGAGGGGGAGAGAGAGGTAGAGGGGGGGAAGGGGGGAGGGAGGGAGTGAGGGGGAGGAAGGGGGGGGGGGAGAGGGGCGGAGAAGAGGGGGGGAGAGGAAGGGATAGTGAGGAGCGGGAGAGGGGTGAGGAGGAAAGGGGAGGAGGAGGGGAGGGGGAGAGGGGGGGAGGGAGAAAGGAGCAGAGAGGGTGGGGAGGGACAGGAGGAGAGGGGGGGGAGAGGAGTGGTGGGAGAGGAGGGAGTGTGGAGGGAGGGAGGAGAGAGGGAGAGAGAGCGAGAGAAAATGACTACACCTTTCTTCAAGTATATGCCTTCATGTTTGAAGAACATTCATAGTTTTCTCATTTTCTAAATGAACACCAAAATGTTGAACAAGGCGTCAGAGATCGAGGCTAAACCACAATTGAATCTTTAAACAAATACAGATGTATGATATAATGAAAACAAAAATACGATAAAATATTAGAGACGTTCCGAAAGTTATCAGAGCAACTTGGAGATACCCGAGTGGCATAATAATATTGTAGAAACACCTGAGCAGCAAATTTCATTAAGTATGCAGTTATATAAAAGGTAAATGGTTCAATGCTTCAAATATAATGAGAATACTATATCATACAGCCTGGGATGCCACTGGTAGCTCAAACTAGCATATTTGGAGTTTTCTAGTCTTTAACTCAATTTCGGTTCATATACAGCCATGATAGAAGTGTCTGTATCTTATCTGGGTTTGTCGGTATTCGTATATTTGGCCAATGATGAAAATTTAGCAATATAAAACTCTCGGTAAAATCTGCGACTTACCCATTTAGAAATCGTTAAAGGATACCACTAGATATTCAACCAATCTTGATATATTTTCTATCTTGACTTATACAATGATGGGACGCTAAACCATGCATAATTTGTATGTCATATTCTCTACTCAGCCGTGAAAAAGGATTATTCTGTTTTCAACATTCTCGCATGTTACCCTTTTCTCGCGTTACTCGGCTAAAGTCTTCAACGATTGTTAACTCAAAAGAATTGAAAAAATTATTTACTTATATCTATATCTATAATATATATTTTAAATATAAGTATATATATATATATTAGATCTATAATATAATATATATATATATATATATATATATATATACTATATATAGTAATATATCCTATTAGGGTGGGTCTCACTCAGGATACAATTTCGAAGGCAAGGGAAAAGGCACCATCGTTACATTAGTTTATTATGGCGACGTTTCACGACAGCTTCTTTCGTTGCATTTTCAAGGCTGTAATGATTAAAAAAAAACCATCCTACAAAATATCACAGTAAAACGTCGATACGTACAAAAATTATAATACAAATTAAAACCAGGAGAAATAGAGACAGGAAATACCTAAACAGCAGAAGTAACAAGACTAAAAAGATAAGTTTACTCAAGACCAGCAAGAGCAAGAAAGGACGAGAGAAGGAAAACAAAAACATTCGATCATAGAAATTAAATCCTGTGATTTAATCCTTATCAAATTATTTATAATTTTTGAAAGATCCGCCAGAGTAAAGCGTTATTGGCTGTGAAGAAGCTGTTCACGAAATGAAAACGCGGCGAATGCTTATGATACTTGACATAAACTGATACCTTCCTGAACAACAAGAAAAATTGTAACCAGATTTCATGCAAATACAAGCATGAAAAATACCCATGTTTAGAGAAGTAGATTTATTCCTTCAGCATTCTCTGAGCTACTTCTGAGTAAGCGTCAGTTCTGATTACAGTCGGTAAAATAATAAGGAAAGATTGTTAAACACGAAAAGTAGACGCTAAATTTGTTTAGCCCTCCTTTCTCTGATATCCCTTAAGGCGAGTATCGCATCAGTTCTTGTCTGATTAATTTAGTTTTGACAGCAGCGTTAGCGACCTAATAGCAAACATGTATAACTTCTCCAATCCACAATATATCATTCATGGAAACGAGAGAGAGAGAGAGAGAGAGAGAGAGAGAGAGAGAGAGAGAGAGAGAGAGAGTGGCGGGATATTTGAAGGTAAGAAAGTACCTTTGGTAAAAATAAATGTAAGCAAACAGGAATGATGTCAAGAATTCGAGGTGTTGTACTGAGGTAAAAGGGCAAGTTAAAGGTCAATTGATGACAATTTAACTTCTCCTATGGAGAAATTACTAAGTAATGCCGATGCATGAAATTCCTCGCTTTCCTTTTTGAATGTGAGATCAGTAAAAAGGGAGGCACTTATTGGTTAATTTGAAAAGCTCGGCGATTTTCTCCCATATGCTAGACATCATCGATCTTTGTAAACACAGAGGATGCTTGCATGAATTTGCGTTTCAAGCGTTTATAAGCTTGAATTTACAGTGTTTGATCAATGAGTGACACACATTTTTCTGCAGTTGGGAATGTAACACGTACAACAAAAGGTCAGTCACCGACGGTCTGATTGTGCGCGCGCTTGTAAAGTGCCCAATAAAATAATGTCACCATGGACCAATTAATGACAATGGACCAATTAATGACAATAATAGTGACCTAAACTTCCATCATAAGGTGGAAGGTAGGCAGCTATTTAGAAAAGATGAATGTAATGTCAAGAACGATAAGACATCCCACTTGAATTTAATTATGAACATTTAGGATGTTTAGGGGCGTTTCAAGACTAAAGGTAATGGTTTCTCGCCCCCGTCAGGGAGGATGGTGCATTTAGATAAGTAAATGTGACATACGTCTGGGGCTACCTGTCACCGGGAAGGTGTCCCGTCTGAAGCGATGTCAGGCCAGGATCCAGTCATTTATTAGGGGAATCTGACCTCTTTCGTTTGGGAGGTGTGGTAAGAGATTGCTTGCCACGCGAGGTAAATTCATTTACGTGAGATTGAGAAATTTTCTCTCTCTCTCTCTCTCTCTCTCTCTCTCTCTCTCTCTCTCTCTCTCTCTCTCTCTCTCTAGGTTAATAAATTTGATTTGATATCCGTAAAGAGCAACATAAAAGTAAATGATTTTCCACAACAGTAGCGACACTCGCACAACAAAATAAAACGTCCCAAAAATTACTATTACTGATAATTTTAAAATAAGCTAAAACAAAACTAAAATTCTTATGGAGACAATAAAAGTTTTGCTTGGGTCAATAAAAGTTTTGCTTGGGTCAAAACATATGGTAGAATGGCGACGTAAATCTCAATATTTCTGGAATGTCTGCATAATTTTTTAAAACAGATAATGATTTGTTAATGTGGATATTATAAAATGTACTAAGAATACTTACTTACTTTGTCTGTTATAAATGCTTCATATTCAATGCGTTCTTAGTAAAAATAATTATAATATATTTGGGGTCGTCAGCTGATGGTGGTAAGTCTGCTTTTTTTCAGGTATCAAGCCACTTCCGCCGTGCTGATGGTTACATAGCTGCAACCTCCTAGACATCCTGAGCTGTGGGGATAACGTTTATATATATAAATATATCTATTTATATATATATATATATATATATTATATATATATATATATATATATATATATATACATACATTATACACACACAGACATATATATATAATATATTTATATATCACATAGCATATATAGCATAACGGAAGTGCCCATAACAAAACACAGTGTGAAGAAAAATCAACCGAATTTAGGAAAAGCTTTATTAAACCCAAGGTAACCAGCTATAATATATGCACATTCCTGACATCTTGAAGGGCCTATAACGTCATTAGTTTATGTTGATTCATATAAATCATTAATACTTCAATGAATATATGGTAAATTTTTATAACGAGTTTATGTATTCAGTTAATTTTTCTTTGGACCAGGAAATAATTACAGACATCATTTGAAGTTTTAACGATCTTAAACTATTGTATGTGCATTTATGGTTTGTTGCATACAAGATAGTGGGAGCTGGCACAAAATTTCAACCTCCACGTCTTTTGTTTTCCTGAAAAAGTTTGGAACAAAGGTCCTAAATAAATCTTAGTGTAAATGACAGATCCGAAAATATATTTTACTCTAGCTGACCAACCTTGTGCTGCCTGGTAAACTCAGAATGACCGAGTACGTGTATGGGGGAAAAAGGGAAAACATGGGGGTGTGGGAGAGGGAAGAGGAAGGGGGAGTGAAGAGAGAGGGGGAGGGAGAAAATAAAGGGTAGGGAGAGGGGGAGGGGGAAGATATAAGGAAAGTAGAAGGGATAGGGGGAGGGGTTTGTGTTGGGTGTGTGTCTGTGTGTGTAACGAATTTGATTTGATACACATAAAGAGAACACAAAAGTAAATGATTATCCACAACAAACAGTAGCGACACTCGCACAACAAATAAAACGTCCCAAAATTACTATTACTGATAATTTTAAAATAAGCTAAACAAAGCTAAAATTCTTATGGAGACAATAAAAGTTTTGCTTGGGTCAAAAAATATGGTAGAATGGCGACGTAAATCTCATATTTCTGATGGTTCTGCATAATTTTTTAAACAGAAAAAAATAATGATTTGTTAAAGGTGATAAATAAATGTATATATATGTATTTTATATTATAGATATATATATATATTATATATATAATTATTTTATATATATATTTATTATATATATATTATATATATATATATTTATTATATATTTATATTATAATATATATATATTATTAATATATATATTTAATAGTATATAATATTTAAGTATATATTATATATATAATAATACATATATATATATATATACTATATCTAAAATATATATATACACTATAAATAATAAAATATATTATACATCTATATATATAATATATATATATATATAATATATATATTAATATATATATATATTCATATCTAAGATATTATATAGATATATATATATATATATATATATATATATATATATATAAAAATATATACTATATCTACATATATATATATCACATCTATATATATGTATATATATATATAATATATCTATATACTATATATATATATATATATGATACACATATATATACTATTTTTGTATATATATATCTATATATATCATATATATATATATATATATATATATATATATCATATATATAATCAACTTCGACAAATATCTTTATATGACCATATCGCTGTATTCCAAAATATGTATCATAATAATAATAATTGCAACCTGTTACGCTGAAGGAAGGCATGATATAATGAATTCCTTTGTTAAACGGGTATATATATCATTACTGGAAGCTGAACCTGACAGGGTAATTATTGTCTTACACTTGACGCAAAGTGGATATCTCCGTCTTTGTGTTAAATCCCTCTCTCCGTCGTGAGATGTATCTTTATAGAAGATTTTAATGTTAAAAAATTCGGAAACTCTGCTGGAAAATGTAACTGTGACTCAGGATGTGTTCTAAATTTATTCCCCTTTGCAAAGTTAAAACTTCCGTTAATATTTTGTAACACAATATGAAAAAATGTATAAGCTCTTCCTCATGGCATAAAATTAATATCCTGATTAACAGTGTAAATCCTTTATAAATGTATCACTAAACACTTCGCTTCAGTAAAACTCTATTTTGATGTTTTGTGGTTGCATAATTTCCGGAGCAATGATGTCAGATTGGGTCCACCCTAAGGAGACATCTTTACTCAAGGTTGCGGAGTATAAAAAATATGCTCAGTTTCCTTTGTGTTATTCCGGCTGCCAATATCGCTGGTCCTTTCTTCGGGTGTCGGGTTCTCTCTCTAGGTGTTTGAACCAATCAAGTAAATTTCCCACCTAATCCTGTTTTAGACCATTTCATCCGTTTACCCCCTTCGACAGTTTCGCAGTATTTAGTATCGAGACAGTAAGATTACTTGGGTGTTGCTGTGAATAGAGCATCACGTAACTATACTAATCCTGACAATTAATCCAGAAATTATATTAATTGATTTATGTAATCCATAGCTTCAGAATTCGCCCCTCCCTCTCTCACTAATAAATGTTATAAGTCTAATTAGAAAATACTTTTTTAGGGATATTGTTATCAAACATTAATTCCTTGGTTACATTTGTTTTACGAATATCTCGCCAGAATTCTTAATTCCAGATTTACCTCGTTGTGAACCAAGAAGTGTTTATAAACTGTAATAACAGGTGAACTTCTTATTAATAGCATGATTCATGTCATTTCCTAATTCAACCGAATTTATTACAAAGTTATATTAGACTGAACAATTACAGATTCTCAAGTCCAGTGCTGTAAGGGTATTCAATATATAAAAAGTTATCAAACAATAAAACTACTAACTAACCATTAATTTATAGGAAGTTTCATAGCATAGTAAAATTCTTTAACCAAAAAATATTTCTTAATTTATTTGCTTTCCTTTATCTTATAAACAGCAACCTTGTTTACTCGATGACAGTTTTACAGCTTTCTTCTTTTCAGTCCGGAATACGTTGCTGCTCTTTACAAACCAAGGAGCAAGCTGGACTACGAGAGACGTCGAAAGCCTGAAAAATCAGTGATGTATACGTTTTAACGTTGTGCATTCACACTCATCATATCAAACTGAGGGAAGGAGCCATTAACGCCAGTGTGGGATAAACAGTTGGAATGTTTGTCTTTCTCAGTTACTCAATTTGTTGTATTTACTTTTTGTCTCTTCTACTGTGAACTTAAGGGGTCCGCTTAATGCTTCGTGAAACGCAAGAGGCAATTGGCTTTTGACACGTGTAAATGTTAGAGGATTGTTCATTCTTTCATAATTTCTTATGATGCCAATACCTGTAAAGAAACGAGCATAGTGTGTATGTAGGCAAATATGTATAATAATTATACACAAATATGCATGTATGTAGATTATGTGTGAGTGTGTGCGTGTGTGTTTTCACCCATAAGTGTTCCGATCTCCCTTCCTTGCAATATAGTTTTGTGACACATCCCTTAATTCGTCCTGAGGGCGCCCCACCGGCAAATTAACGGGTGATTAACTTATTGCTTCACTTAATTAAGAGGGGAACAAAGGTTTCAGAGGAACGTGTCAAGTCATCCCCGCCTCTTCCGAAATCGCATACGGTCCCCCTCCATTGTTGTAAAACAATTGTCGAGAATAAACACATCACGATACTCAACTAAATACAATTTTATTGTGATTCCAAAGTTATATATGTAATTAGAACAACTGGGGACTACTATTTCAGTTGTTGAAACTTATATTTAAAAGCGTTTTACCAATAGGCTTTTGGAATCAGCTTTCGTGAAACGCATCTTTGCTTTGATTTCATTTGACAGCACCTCTGCCTAAGTTATAAATGAAAGCCGCTCGTAAGTACAATGTTCGTGTTCAACAATTTGGCCGACTGCACATGACTAATAATATAGCATTTGCCGACAGATGTTCGTCTGAACGTTTCAGAAGCTTGCTACTTTGAAACGCAGAACAAAATTAAATTAAATGCAATGAATCTTTTTTGAAAATAAAAAGGGCTAAATGCATTGTAAAGAAGTGTAAAGTAAGGGCAATAATGATGGTTAGGGTTATAGATCAATTCCAACCAGAAAAAAGAAGTTTCATGGGTAACTCAGTGAATATTGCAATTTCTTCAGGGTTTTGTTACGATAAGGTTTCCTTTCCGATTATCTAAAAGTGATGATCGTCTTCCTATAATAAAATTTTGGTTGCTAGTCTTAACAGGTATTTGAGGTGAATTAATACGTTTTACAGTCAGCTGGTGAGTTCTGGACTCAGCTAAAACAAACCCTTGACCGAGTTCTACACGTTGATTCTTAAAATAATTTTAATCATCTTTGTCACCTTTATACTAAGCATTCTTTTTTTGGAACGTAAGGAACCTCTTCGAATACTCCGTTCTGAATATATATATATATATATATATATATATATATATATATATATATATATATATATATATATATATATATATATATATTATATATATATTGTAAAATCAGCTACTTAAGTTTTATCTCGTGGCTCCATTAAAGTAAATTGTTTATTAATTGCTTTCAATATTTTATCACTTTATTTGAGCCTCAAATTCTTGGTTCGAGTTTTGTATTGTTGCGCGTCCCCCACCGAATGTTGTTATTTGCTAATTGGTACTCCGCCCATGAAAAGTTCTCTTTACTTTTATGTACGAGTGCTTCGGTTGTTTCATCTTCTGCCTCCTGCCACGTTGGGCTATTTAAGAGGCGATTTATATATTTTTTCGTCTGAATGGAGAGAATATTCCTTTCGGCTCTCCTGTAGAGAAGTTCTCGCCCTTTTTCTCGGCCCGTTGATCAGTGTGGAGATCACCATCTTGCACCATTGCTCTGCTACGTATATTTTGTTGGAAGTCTTGCTTCGAGTGGACTCGTCTGCTGCTGATGCATCAATGTCCTTGGATGCATACACCTGACCCCCTTTTGTGGCTGCAGTTGCGTTTTCGTGCTTCCAAGTGTACCGAGACCATCGTCATCGTCCACATATTGAGTCCTCTCGACTAGTTATGGTGACTCCTCTAGAATCATCCTACAAACGGCCGTTGTCTCGAGATCTTCTGAGAGTCGTTAGGAGGCCTTTTGGTCGTGAAGAAGAGTAAGCTTCCGATTATGTGTTCTTTTTATCCAAGAATAGACTCATTTCCTTGTGGTTGAGCAATAGTGTCCTGGGACGACTAAAGCCGGAGTGCCATCGAAACTATCACTCGTTTGCTAAACTGCTTCAGTGCTGAGATTGTGTTTTTGTCCGTACCGTGGGAACATATATATATATATGTAATGGTACATTACTGTAAATATTGTGTTCAGTTAGGTTAAGATTTCTTTCTTTCTTTCTTTAATCTCTCACTTATTACTGACAGTGCGGAAGTTGTTTTTCTTCCTTCTCCTCGACACTTTCCCTGTATCATTTGAGTGAAGGTTAGCTGTGAGTCTGAATGGGAGTTGTAAGTGTATGTGACTGTGCCCTCACCAATAATTCGAGGATGTGTGCAAGTAACTTCTTGTAATAAATTTGGATTTTTACGTTCGTTTTTCAATTACCCCCTCA
>NC_087203.1:20797068-20817068 GCF_015104395.2 Macrobrachium nipponense
CACTGAAAACAACAATCTTAATTACTGGCGAATCCCTGAAGACCGGCTCAGGAGCTCAGATAATATTAGACGGTCCTTCAAGTCTCAGGAATTCATGAGAGCTGTTGAAGACCAAATACTAACGAGTGATAAGCAGAAATTCATGAGCATATATTTCTAAAGTAAGTTAAGAGCTTACCTTTCTTCTATAACTGTTCTGGCGAGCAGATACAACCGTACTTCACCCACTTTATATAATGCAATTTACACTTAAATAACTATCTAGACAATACTTGTCGTCATATTTTATAAGCAGTTTTATTGTCGAAATATAAAGGCAATAAAGCACTGCGGGTGCCCGGCCATAAGGCTGCCTTCTGAAGAGGGTTCTCCGTCGTTGATGGGGTTAGGGGTCGGTTGGGTAGGAAGAGAGATGTGGGTAACAGGGGTGTGTACCCTTCGGTCTTGTAATATATGTGTGTGGAGAATGGCATAATAATAGATGCATCTTGGCAGCAACATAACTTTATTTCAATTTCTGTTCCGACATCGTATCAACCCAACAACATGGTGCAATCTTTTCAAAACATCGAATGTTCCTATAGTTAAGGTTACATAGGTCATTATAGAAAATGGGTTTTTACAGATACTATATCCCTCCCTTATTGAGCATGGAACTGTACTAAACTATATTTCAACAAGTGTAACATTTGTACCTTACCAGGAAACTTCAACACAATACTTTAACAATATTCAAACAATGAACTCAAATTAATCTTTCATAAGCATCAGAAAGTACAGTACACCTGATATACTTCAAAATATTATCAACACACACCACAAAATTAACTTCAAAGAAAGTAACTTCATGGGCATTCAAATTCAATACATGTTACAAAACAATGCAAAAAATCAAGGATCCCTGTCTTTATAAAACATCAGGAAAAAAACATTTTATGTTCAATAGTAACTCAAACATAAATGAAGACATACTGCATACACAAAATATTATTACCTCACATAGTCATTCAAATATCTAGGAGGTTTCTTTACCCTAGTAAACCTTCTTTCAACAATATCAGCACCTGGTTTAGGTCTACTTGATGTAGCATTATCATTTGAATTAACATTTGGCTGTTCCTGACCTAACACTGAACTATTTACATGAAACTCATCATTGCCAGATCTAAATTGGAATTCATTAACATCATTGAATTGACCAACATCATTACTACAATCATTCCAAAACTCAAATTTATCTTTTTCATTTTCAAAATTCCTTTTTTTCATATGAACAACATTCCTCCTCCTTTGTATTCCCTCAGTACTATCAACTTGAACACAGTTACCTTCTTTCTCAATGCTATAAGGTTCAATACAGAAATTGGTGAGAATTTATTTTCTTTACCTTGTTGTAAAACTACTAAATCACCTTTACTTACTTGTCCCTCTTTTACATAGAATTTCTTATTATATAGTACTCTTTCCCCTTTTTTTTACATTTTTGGTCCCTTATTCTAATTTTATCATCATAACCAGTGTAGTCTTAACACATTTCAGGCAATTTTGTTCTAATTTTCCTACCATACGATCTCAGCAGGACTAAAATTAGTTACAGTATGTGAAGGGGATCTGTAAGCTTCAAGAAAAGTATTTAACTCTTTTCTCCAATCCTTCCCTTCAGCTCTAATTGTTTTAATAGCTTTCATAATAGACCTATTTTGTCCTTCCACTTCACCATTAGCTTGAGGGGAATAAGTTGTTACTTTTCTATGACAAATACCATTCACCCTTACAAAATCTTTAAACTCTGCAGGTGTAAACTGCACACCATTATCAGTTACAATGAGCTCTGGTAAACCAAGAGATGTAAACCAATGATCAAGGCATCTTACCACCTTGGTAGTTCTAGTTGAATACAGTATTCCTACTTCAAACCATCTACAGCAACTAACAAATTCTCATCAGTTGAAAGGTCCACATATATCAACATCAGTGTGTTGCCATGGCCTATCAGGTAAAGAAGTAGGTTTCAGTGGTTCTGGCTTATTATTACCACTCATCAACAAACATGCTTTACAATTTCTTACATAATGTTCCACCTCTTTATCTAATCCTGGCCACTACACTTTCTGTCTTAGCCTACTTTTACATTTTACGATTCCCTGATGGCCTTCGTGAGCTAAGTCAAGAATTTGCCTTCTCAAAGATTTAGGTATTATTATTCTTTGACCTCTTAAGAGTAAACATCCCAAAATACATACTTCATCTTTAACATATTTAAAATCTGGAACCTCATTTCAATCACCAGTTCTGACAGCTTTACAGACTTTACTCAACCCAACATCAGCATTAGACTCTTGTTCAATTTCCTTAGTAGTTAAGGCTACTGGTGTTGCACTTTTGGCAATAAAATAAGCATAGTCTTCAGCTACATTACTTTTAGGAATATCTGATAAAGGCAATCTCGACAATGAATCAGCTGCATTAGTCCTCCCAGGTTTATACTTTACTGTGAAATCAAAAGCCTGCAGTCTTAGAGCCCACCTTTCAATATGCAAAGGAGGTTTTGACTTGGAAAAAAATTATCACCTCCAGTGGCTTATGATCACTAATTAGCTCAAAATGAATACCAAATACATACAATCTAAACATTTCATAAGCCCAAACAACGGCAAGTGCCTCTTTTTCTGTCTGGGAGTGACGACATTCAGCATCTCTCAAAGATCTACTGGCATAGATCAAAGGTTTGAAACATCCATTATCCTGTTTCTGTACTAAAATAGCTCCTAGTCCAAGTGGACTAGCATCTACAATTACTTGAGTAGGTAATACTGGATTAAAATAAGCCAATACTTATCACATGCAGTACTAGTATTTATTGCATTTACATCCTCACCAATCCTTAACATATTCAGCGCTATAGCAGTATTTTTCCAAGTAAATTATCATCAATGACATGATTTTTCTCTACCACTATGAAATCTGCCTCCACACAATTAAACTCTCCCAGATGGAGATTCAATCTTACTGCTGAATTCTCATCTTACCTTTAATGGAGTTGTGACACCATAAGGATACAAATTCTTATTACAGTTTCTTAAACATGCATACTCAACATCTCAAAATCACTTGCAGTAATAGCGTTACAAGTAGTACCTGAATCAATCAAAAGTTTAATTGGTACATTACTAACATTAAAATTAAATAAAGTAGATGTTTCACAAATGCTTCTGGCACTAAACAAATAATGATCTTCATTGTGATCATCATCATCATCATACAAAGTTTCACTCTGAGAATCTTTAACAACATTGACATTCTGGTGTGGCCCTGAATGAACTCTTGGACCTCTGGAATAATTTTCAGAACTACCACTTCCTTGTCTGGGCTTTTGCATTCCAGGTTGTGGCACTGATGCTTTAGACTTATGATCTGACTCATAATTTGCATGAGAAACACTACTAAGGTTGGACTGGAAAACACGGGCTAAATGTCCAATCTTACCACACCTTTGGCATGCCTTATCCCTGGCAATAACACAGTCATTATGCCAATGACCTTGCAGACCACATTGCCAACAGCTTTGATTTACTCTAAAGTTAGGTATAACATTCCTCGGCCTATTGAAATGCACAAATTTCCTGCGCTTCCTTCTCTTTTTCCTCAGCCATTTCATGTCCCATGTTGGCCGAGTGGACTTCGCACTCGGCTACTAATTCGGTGGTCCGAGGTCGATTCTCGGCCCGGCCAACGCGGAACCAGAGGAATTTATTTCTGGTGATAGAAATACCTTTCTCGATATAATGTGGTTCGGATCCCACAATAAGCTGTAGGTCCCGTTGCTAGGTAATCAATTGATTCCTAGTCACGTAAAAATATCTAATCCTTCGGGCCAGCCCTAGGAGAGCTGTTAATCAGCTCAGTGGTCTGGTAAAACTAAGATATACTTACCTTTTTTTCAGCCATTTCATGAGCTCATGCCTTCACAATATTATCTAAAGTCAGGTTTCTTTCCCTTAAAAATCTTACTCTTAGTTTCTTAGAAAAACACTTCTCTATGATCTGATCCCTTAAATTAAAATTTACCTCAGCTGCAGGGTACTCACACGACTTAATCAAATTTCGTAACCTAGTTAAGTAAGCATCCGTACATTCGGATGGACCTTGGCAAGCTTGCCTGAAAATATGCCTCTCATATGCCACACTCTTTATGGCATGAAATGGTTATCCAAAGCTGCAACTGCATCATCAAAATTATCTCCAGCAACAGTTAATGTTCTAAAAATACGTTGTACTTCCATACCTGCTTGGCGAAGCAATATAGCTTTTTTTTTTTTTTTGGTGGGGGGTGGGGTGGAATCCAGTCTGCCAACTTCTGTTGACATTTGCCGACTCCTCAGGGGAAAATGCTGACAAGGGCGTTAACTGCAACGGGGTAGCCATCGTCAACGGTAATCTAACTTAGGCTAAGTTACTCACGTATCCAGTAGGGTAGGCTCACTAAGGCTACCGTAGCCTAGCCTAGAATATATGCAAATTCGGCTGCTCCAACACAAACAAGTTTTCTGGATGAACAGGCTCTTGACACCTCATAACTTCGTTGCAGACGTCACTTCACAGGATATCCTCGTTGCCATTTGTAATATATTTGTGGAGAATGGTGTAATAATAGAAGCATCTTGGCAGCAACATAACTTTATTTCAAATTTTCAATTCCTGTTCCGATATCGTGACCTTATCAACCCAACAACATGGCGCAGTCTTCTTAAAACATAGAATGTTCCCAAAGTTAAGGTAAATAGTGCATTATAGAAAATGGTTTTTTTTACAGACACTACTGGTCTTTAAGTCTCAGTTTAGGTCTGCGCTACTGCACGATAGCCTAGCCCTTGCCTATGCTCTACTGAAAAACAGTTAAGCCTTTAAAACTTTACTCTACATATGATACAAAGCAATTCCACTGCATTAACCAGAAAATATTTAATATACTTGTAAATCTATTTGGATAAAAGAAGTAAGATCAATTTCTGTGATTTGTGAAAATCAAGTCCGTTCAGTCTTACAATGTATTTTGAAATTAATAATTCTTTAACGGAAGAACGTGGCGATATCCAAACAGAAGGCACATCGAGATTTCATGGGCATACACAATTGTTTCTCCAAATAGTGACGGTCATCAGTGAGAATATAAAGGCATCTCCCGTTTTCTTTACAAGTCTGAATAACCCCTACATGCTCAATTTTTACTTCATTTTGAATCCTTAAAAGTATTTAAACAAAAAGAAGAAGAAGAAAAAATAGTTTGCAGGTAATATCCCGAAGTAATCATTAGGAAGTGCGTGATTTATATTGCAGACCCAGGAACAAAAGAGAGAAGTAGTGAGGGAATGTGATAAAAAGTGTTCGTTTATTTCATTTTAGCGAAAAATCCACGAGAATTTGTCGAACCGACCTCATCTGGACGACTGCTGTGCTTTCGCCCCTGGAATCTACAATGAGGCAGGGCTCCTACGGGAGAAAAGAAAGCAGGAGAAGCAGAGGAAAGGCGGAAGAAGAATGAAAGGAAAGAGATCGCCGAAGCAAGTGCTTACCAAGCAATTACTTGGTCACAGGTTTTTGCTGACTTGATCTCATTGTAAATGACATGAAAACCGAGACGTGGGATGACTAGACTTTAGCGGTGAGGCTTCTTCGCTGAAGTGATTTCGACTGAGGTGAATTATTTCTTTTTCATTTTGCCTTCGCAGTTGCATGAGGTGCCAAACACCCATTTCATACGTAAAGAAGGAAAAACTGTGTTCAGTGGTACTTTAAATGAGACTATAAGCAGCCGAAAGAAAGGATAATGATAAAATCACTAAGAGGAAGGAATAAATAAGAATAAAATAACCAAAAGAAGGAATAAATAGAGATAAAAACATGAATTCTAACTAGGGGCGCAAAATGTTATAGCTAAAATCATGATACTTAATGACAATTTTTACTTGTTAGCGTCTAGGGAATGGCGCAATACAATATATAAGATTAATCTTTACAATGACATTTCCCGATGGTATATTTGTTTTTATTTCCCAGAACCTACTGGCAATATTTGATAAGGCTTACACTATTCTATAACACGTTGTACAAAGGAATGAAATAGGCCACACCGAGGCAAGATTTGATTTCCTCATTTCAATAAGCTTTCTGTCAGCATCTAGATTTAAGACACCGTTTTTATCACGCATTGTCAGTCTGGATAGATTCTGCATTATGTGCCCAGTTATTAAGTTTATCGGTATATAATGATGCAAAATGAGTGATGGAGAAAGACACACACACACACACACACACACACACACACACACACATATATATATATATATATATATATATATATATATATATATATTATAATAATATATATAGATATATATCTATATATATAATATATATATATATATATATATATAATCTTCAGTATGATACTTAAACATCAATTCAGGAAAGCCGAAGACACATGGATGTTCAAAAGAAGATTTATTGTTGTGGAAATGTTTTGCACATGACTATGTGCATCATCAGTCTGCAAAATGACATAGTAAATAGCATTGAAATCACTAAAAAAAAAAAACGCAGGACTTTTAAAATGACAATTAAAAAAAATATTAAAAGCCCAAAAAAAAGAAGCAAAGTAAAAGCAACTGCTGTTACACCAACTTTCAGGTTCTTCCGTTGTACCTGAAGGTTGGTGTAGCAGCAGTTGTTTTTGCTTTGCTTCTTTTTTGGTGTTTTAATGCTTTTTTAATTATCATTTTAAGAATCCTATGTTTTGTAGTGATTTTAATGGTATTTACTCTGTCATTTCGGAGACTGATGATGCACATAGTCATGTGCAAAATGTTTCCACAACAATAAGTCTTCTTCTAAACATCCATGTGTCTTCGGCTTTCCTGAATTTATATATATGTACATAGAGAGAGAGAGAGATTCACGAATCAGGCGAAGTCGCATGATATATTCACTATGAAAGATTCAACGACGGAGAGGCTCACGTCACTTTTTTTCGAATATGAAATAGATGTGAGAGATGAATGTGAAACAGAGATTAGAGCTTGACTCAACCCGGTCTGCCAGACAAACGAGAGGCTGTTAGATTAAAATTGTATTTTTGTTCGAGAAATGAAATAAAATTTAGCATTTTTTAACATTTTATACACATATGCTGATGTTTTACAGACGTAGTTTTCAAGTAAGAAAATGAAACTACGAATATCACAGGTGTTTAATTTAATCTTCCATGCAAGAATTCATGGGAACAATAAAGATCCTTTTTCCTAACTGAAGATGTCAAGATCATCTTGGTTATAATAAGAAACCTAAAGATGATAAATCAGTCACAAAAATTTAAGTCAAGATGAGATGCCATGTGAGGCATTGAATGTATCTGAGTGGGTGTTTGTGTGTGTGTGAGAGAGAGAGAGAAATATGAACTTCAGAAATAATGCAATACGGAAATGCAATGAGATATAAACGCAGGAAAGGAGAATGGTACCTATCTTCCTCATTCATGGTATAGAAGTATGGTAGCGTATACGAAGAATGAGTGGCGATGTTAGGTAAAGAAAAACTCAACCTTCCCTGGAATTCATTTCGTAAAGAAAGACGAATTCTGTATTTTCAGGCCAAATACATGTTCACTGCTTGAACGATATTTCTGCGTAAATCAGTTTTTATCTCTTGTAGTGTGGAAAATGTTTCAGTAAATCTGTTGCTTTGGTTTGTCTACGAGCAAAAAATCCGGTATTTTTTTCCATATTGTGAAGGCCCTTGTGCTGATATAACTTCTCCTAAATACAAACCAACACATTTATTTCTAGCCTATTTGTATTCATCTTGTTCAGGTTTCTTGATTCGCATGACGAAATTCCGCAACTCATATCTCTCCGATGCTCATATCTCGCCGAGTCTTCCACTCATCTCCACTCATCACTAGCATCTCTGTTCATAGTCCTTACCAGTAAGCTTGGGTCTTCCAGCTTTTCTGGAGCTCACTTGAGCCCAGATGAAACTGCCACGTTGTATTCTCTCGGCGGGCTTTGAGAAGGACATGTCCTAGCCATCTCCATCACCCTTTCATCATTATCTCATCTGCAGAGGAACTTCCCTAACTTTCCTCATATTTTCGTAGACGTCATTCAGATTGCCAGGACTTCCTCACTTTCCTTTAATCACCGTCATTGGCAGTCTTTTAATTACCCGATTTTGGCTTCCATATTTATCTAGCGCCCTAACCGGATTTAATTTCGGACGTTGCGTCCACCACTGACCCTAAACGCTCGTTATGCCTTTTAGTCCCACATTCACGCTGTGAATTGCGCTGCTCACCTGCTCATTTCTTTCCTTAGGTGCCAGCTTTAGTTATCTGTTTCTTATATGTTTCCTTGAATGTAGGAGCTTTAAAGCAAATAAAATCATTTGACTAACTACCTCTCATTAAAACTTGTAATTTTCAGTAGTTTTCATCAACTGTTGCTCAATTACTGGTGATTTGTTGAAGACCTGTGCACATAAAAAAGCAAAGTACTTATATTAATTTCCAGCATCGTCCTCACATCTACTGTAGTCAACGTTATGAATCTACGGACATTAAATAAATGGAGCAAGATTTCGGTCTGACTAATGCTCTGATAAGGCTTATTTTGGTTAACGGCCGCCATGTGCAATGTACATCCTGCGAGCGTGGACGTAATTTCCTAGCACAGAGATTAGTCACGGAACGCAATCAGGCTGAAATAAGCCACAAAAATGAGCAATAATTGTCATTTTGATTAACATCTACAAATAATCCTCACACACACACACATATATATACATACATACATGTGTGTGTTAGTTTTGTGTGTGTGGGTGTGAGTGCGAAGCATATCTCCTTGCTCCATTTGTATAATGCGACTACGGCAGGTAACACCCATTGATTGGTACTTTATGAGAAAATTTCTATTGGAAATAGTTATTATAATTTGATTTCTGATGATTACATTATCAAATGACGCCAAACTTTCACAAATACTATTTTATTTTGTCTAATTTTACACGAAGACAAAATGCTGATTGCTTTTCAGATTTGTTTTCGTATCCAGAAATACTAAATTCTAGGGTCAACACGCACTGGTTTATATTCCGTCCGCTTTTAAATATTTTTGGATACTTTTTACAGAAAGCTTCGACTTCTTCAGTAGAAACGGAGAGAGGATTTCCTCGCTTCTCTTCGTGATTCACTCCCTCTTTAGGATATCAGAGGTTTAGAGAATCGAGAAGTTGAGCATATATATATGTATATATATATATATATATATATATATATATATATATATATATATATATATATATATGTGTGTGTGTGTGTGTGTGTGTGTGTGTTTATATATATAACCGCCCCCCTTTTGACAAAACTACAAATTGACAACCCTTACCTGTTGACAGTGGGCGCCCTCTATCTGCAAACATGTCATTAGGCTAATTAGCTCACATAAATACAAAAATATACTATTTATTACCCAAAGCAGAAGAACAAAAAATAGAACAAAATGATTAATAAGTCATAGTGATAAAAACCCAAGTCTGCCCCACAAAGAAAACTATTAAGTTATCATTCCACTCTCCTGGCTTAGTCTTTAAGTAATCACTCCTAGACTCAAAATGTCAATTGTTACATTGTATTAGTCAAGTTTAGAGAATCCTGTCTCTAGTATCATGGTATAGAGCCCATCTGTAATAAAGATATATTAGTTACATTTCTTATAACACAATATTAAGTAAAGGGATACACTTCACACTTCTTTCTTTTCAAAGGCAACTGTTTCTAAGTCATTTAAAATATGTGCCATACCTTGAGATGGGGTTTTCTCCCGACACATGGCGTTCCCTTGACCGTCTTTCTTCCTATCACAAAGGAATGTGTCTTTCCCTCAAGTGCCTTGATCGGTCAGACCTGTGATATACGTACAAACGAGTGTAAATACCCACCACGCCTCAAAACCACCTGTGGCAACAGTACGGACAGCCACCAGCTTAAAACGCATACGCATCAGATTCCTTCATTCAAGAAGGCTGTCTCTACAGTGCTCTGTCTCCAAGCAAGAGTTGCTGATACAGTATGTAATTCACTAACACATCAATTCATACCTGTAAGATGGCTCAGCTACCTATGTCCTTTGTGCACTCCTGTCGCACACCACATCAGCAACTAATGCACAATGTATCAAGTTGCCACATGATTTAGGGCTAACTCCATTGCTGGAGCCCTTGTGCCTCGCCGGATGCACAGAAGTTTAAGAATTCCTAGCGCACAAATTGTGGTCAGTATGACACCGAGCATGAACACAATTACTGGAATTGTGTAACGTTCATTGATGAAAAGTTCATCCCTGTCACTAAGATAAGCAGAACTCGACGAATAGTTGTAGACGCTGGTCAAGTACGTAAACCATCTCGAATCAACTCAGCACGCGCCATTATTCAGTATCTGTGACCCTCGTGTGTGTATCCAACACCCCCTCATCGCGAAACTGTAGATTCGACGTTTTCTACTGAAGGAAACGTGGTCACCACCCTGTTTTCAAGGAAATATCCTGTGACTTCCAAGCAAGTGCTACTCGCACCCACCTCATAGAAGATTGTAGACTCCTGATTTATCCCAGAACGTATCCTGAGACAATATACCGATGACATCTCATCCGTTGCAAAGGCAGTCCATAGAATTGCCATTCGTGTGTCGACTCGACTCAACCTCTGGTACTGTAGAACGAAGTCGTTTCCATTGTCACCATCACGTGAAGTTGGGAATTCTTTAAAGTCATCATGTGTCCGTATTTAAAAAGTCTACATGATCATAAAATAACTAAAGTCTTGCTTTACCCCACAAATCCGTCATTAATTAATATACTCAATCTCCTAGTCAAGTATTAAAAATTCCCCACTAAACAAAATATAATCTTTACCCACTGAATCCTCACAAGTAATCCCATATCTGACAAACACACTATCAAAAGAGAACCCATAATGACTAACAGCAAAAACCCCTTTCATTGTTTATATAACTAACCTCCATGAAATATAATGCTGAGCAACAATAATACGTGAACTTTCCCCCATTACACAGCGCACATAAGAGAAGAAAAAGCATATATAATTCAAAATTTTCCCCAAAATGCAATGTGTACCGTTACGGAATTTGCTACCGCAACAACCCCCGTACATGATACACCTCCGTGGAATGCCACAGTCAACAGAGAATAGTGCAAATCTCCAGGTAATCAACTCCAAAGGAAAAAATCAGCAACCGGATTCATCACAGCATTATCAGCAAAAATCCACCTGTGAGCACTATAGATTTTTCTAGTAAGACTTGCAACGCCAGAAACCATTATGCCCCAAATATCATACACACTGGAATAATCACATGTTTATCATCAGGTTTCTCAAGTAAAACAAAAAATTTGCCATTTTTCCAAACAACTTCCCTCGTAAAATATTAACCTCGTAATCTTACGCCAAAACGCCGCTGATTTGAGCAAAATAAAAAAAACAGTAGTAGGAAATGAAAGAGAGAAAAAAACATTAAAGCATTTCACTACCAAATTGCAAAAACCAGACAGCAAGAAAAAAGAGAAAAAAATCCAATTGTGCGACAATATATTAATCACCACAACCAATTCTTCTCAATTTCGAGATATGTGGTAACCTCGATCGACCTGTTTTTTCCTCTAAGACTACAAATCTGTTTCGCATTTTTTCCTCAATGACTTTTAAAGGACCTTCAAATTTAGGGCCTAATCTGTAGTTCAGTTCTTTTCTCATGTTAAGTTTTAAAAATACCTTGTCTCCAACATTGATCTTGGAATCAGATGTTTTACTAATACTTTTCTGTACCATCTCTCTGGTTGTGGATTCGAGATTACGACTGAGACAAGCATGGCTCTCTCTCACTGTGGATACCAATGCCTTTATCGTATCCTCCCCATGATGAGGTATAGTTAGCAAATCAAATGTGCCTCGTGCTGTACAACCAAACAAAGCTTCAAATGGAGACATTTTAATGGAATCACTAACCATAGTGTTAATACTATGTCTAACAACATCAACATATCTGTCCCAATTCTTATCATTATCACCTACAGTTTTCCTGAGTGCCTCGAGCATTTTCCTGTTTGCTCGTTCACACAACCCATTAGCCTCAGGTCTGTATGGAATAATTGTCACTTTCTGTATCCCCATGACTTCTGCTAAACATTCCAAAGTTTTGTTCACAAATTTTCTACCATTGTCGGTCAATAGAACTTCGGGTGAGCCATATCTGCAAACGATACCATTGAAAAATGCTACGGCTACTTTTTCAGCTGTTTTATGCTTAAGTGGGAAAATTTCTACTATCCTTGTAAGTTCATCTATTATCACCAACAAGTACTTGTTCGCATACCTAGACTCACAAAAATTTCTCACAAAATTTCCCACATCTTTCCCCATGTTTTTCCAAATGTATTTAGCACGAACCTCATCATACGTTTTTTCTATCCCTAGGTGTGGACTGCCGAAGCTGCAATTAACTATATCCAAAACCACTGGAATTAGGACTTTCAGAATTACGATCTGTGTCATATCTCCTTTACTTTCACTGGTTCTCAATTTATATTTAATTTTCCTAACCAATAGATTACCTTCTAACTCCAAACCCAAAAAAAGGCAATTACAACGTTTCCTGACTAATTCCCCTCCAAGAAACGCTTTCGCGTCTACTAGAATCTCATCTTCATCTTGCCTTTGCCCTATGAGACCCTTATCCCATTGCATAGCCTCGCTAGTGACTTGTGCGGCTTGGAATCCTTCTGTGTCGTGAAAACTTCTACTAAGAGCATCTGCAACTACGTTAAATTTGCCCTCTATATATTTGAGCTTTGCATCAAAATCTCTGATAGTTAAAAACAATCGAGCTCTTTTAGGCGACAATTCGGGTTTATTAAAAAGATCTCATAATGGCTTGTGGTCTGTAAGAACTTCTACTTTGTTCCCCATCAGTAACATTTTAAAATAAACCAAGCTCGACACTATTGCAAAGGCTTCTTTATCTATGATAGCCATTGATCTCTCATTGCTGCCCTTTGTCCTGAACTTCCTGCTATAAAAGGCTATGGGATGAAATTTCCCATCAAACTTTTGCATAAGGCAAGCACCTATACCTTCCTGGCTTGCATCAGTCACTAATGTAAAAGGTTTATTAAAATCTGGAAACTTCAAAACAGGGGGATTCATTAGCGCGTCCTTGAGCTTCTGAAAACTCTTCGCCTGGGGTTCCTTCCATTGAAATTGAACGTCTTCCTGCAATACATCTGTTAGGGGAGCTGCTATAATAGAGAACCCTTTCACAAACCTCCTGAAGAAACCGGTGATACCCAGGAATGACTTAATCTCTTTCTTTGATGTGGGGGTGCGAAAATTCGCTATTGCTTTGACTTTATCGTCATTTACTATAACCCCTTCCTTAGATATGACATGGCCTAGATATGTGATTTGCTTTTTCAAGAACGAACACTTGGCTAGTTTAATTTTCAACCCCGCTAATCTAAGCCTCCTAAGTGCTTCTGTAAGCACTTCCAGTTGTTGCGCGATTGTGTCTGTTGCGACCAATATGTCATCCATATACACAAAAACATTTTTGCCCAATAACCCGTGCAAAACTGTGTTCACCAACCTAGTAAAAGTCATCGGACTTCCCGATAAACTGAAAGGCATTTGCATAAATTCATAGTGTCCCTTGGGCACCAAAAAAGCCGTATATTCCTTGCTATTTTCACTAAGAGGGACCTGCAAAAAACCCTGCGCCAAATCAATTGAGCTATAAATATCATGTCTGCCAATTTCAACAAAAAGATCTGGTATGCATGCGACTGGATAGTGGTCAGGGATCGTCTTTTCATTTAAACGTCTAAAATCGATGCATACAAGGGACAGAACCGTCCTTCTTAGGCACCGCTAACAAGGGAAAGTTGTAAGGAGACACGCTAGGTCTAATGATTTCTTCTTCCTCCCATCTATTGACTTCTTTCTCTACCTGTTCTCTGGTTTTGAAAGGTATGCGATATGCAGGAATATAAATAGGTTTTGTGCCACTCTCCAAATTTACCTTATGCTCTAACACATTAGTCAACCCCAATTTATCACCTTGTAAGGCTACCATATACCCAAATTCTGCCAAGAGCTCGCTTATCACTTCAACGTGTTCACTATTATCCGCATTAGCTAAATGTTCTCTAAATATTCGTTTCCTTGATTGCATTTCTGCCTCTGAAAACTCAGGTTTCCCCTCTACGATAGCCACAGAACCACTATCACAATTCCAATCTTGGAAATCCACTATATATGTGTTTTTCTGGTATCTCCTAGCTGTATCATTACAGCTTAGTAATTCTAACCATGTAATCCCATCCTTGGATACACTGTTCACCGATAACCCCTCTAAGCCTCTCGCTATTTTCAATAACACACATCTGTAGGTTTTCTCACTTCCCTCAGTTTGACTTTTACCATAGTCTTTGAACCGGATAATAACACAATATCCTCCGATAAAACACCTCAATATTTGGGATAACACATTACCACCCTCAGTATCATCCCCAGCATTGTTAGTATCAGAAATAACATCAATATTAGTATCAACATCACCATCCATAATATCATCACCCCAATTGTTATCACCGTGAACTCTGATAGAATCCCCGCCATTATTATCACCAAGCACATCTTTTTCAATAATCTCCATGTCCTCCATTCTAATCATGTCCTCATAAGGAAGAAAAACACCAGGTATTCCGACTGTTATCCCATTAACACCCGCATGGATTGAAATCTTGTGTTTCCAACACGCAGGATGACCCAGCAAAAGTCTGTTGCCCAACACAATTCCTTTCATTACCAAAAATGGTTCTGTTAGTACTCTGTCACTGAGAGTAAACTGTATTTGAACACAACCCAGGGTATTTAATCTATGGGCTTGCACATCACACACCGTCTCCGTTGAGGCTTGCAAAGGGTAATTAGAGAACATGGATTGATACAAATTATAGTCCATTAAATTTATAGACGCTCCTGAGTCTATAAATATCGGGATATCCACATCCCCTACAGTTCCATAAACTATAGGCCTGGGCTTTGGGGCGTCCCCCACAAGACCACAGTGGCATGTACTAATCACCTGTACCCTTTTTGTTGATCGGACTTCCAAAAATTTCGCCGATCCCTTTGCCCTCTGGTTTGACCTGCCAGGGAAGTCCTCGCATCTCTCCGTATCTGAGACGGACAAGATTGCCAATAGTGATCAGTACTCTTACACATTCCACAGTATTTAGCTCAACACAATTTCTTTGTATGGCCTGGTTTATTGCAGTTGAAACGACGCAACTGCTGTTGCCTTTGATCGATCGATCTTTTGTAATATTCAACTTTTGCACACAGACGGGAAGAAGAAAATTCTGTGTCTCTTTGCACCCTATTCCCGGGCCTGTCCCATTAAAAATTGTACTATCTACAGTGGGACATTTAGACATATGTTTCTCAATTTGGGCATAAAGTAATTCTTCGTCCGAAGTAGGTTCAATCTTTTCATCAAAGCTATTCACTATTGCATCCGGTACATCATGCAAGAGCATAAAAAAATAGATCACTTTATGTACATTCTCAGGTGAGACACTACTTCCTGTAACCCATTTAGATGTTTTCAATTTTCCTACCCAATCTGCCACTAAGTAAAAAAGTTTTGAACTATGTTCTACGAGGCTATTTGTGCCCTTCCGTATTTTATAAAGACCCCTGAGGTCCCTCACCATATCTCCGTGTTCCTTTGAGCCATAATCTGCTTTCAAAAATGCTTGCAAATCAGTCCAGGTACGACATTTTGCAAATTGGAAACTTCTGCAACGATAGGAGAGGTCACCTTTATTGAAATCTAGCAAAGCTTTCGCCTCTCTAAACGCCTCTATATCATCCGTTATATTTTTTGCACTTAAATAATTATTCACACCTTCAATAAATATTTGCACTGGCTGAGACAACACACCATCTACCATTCCCCTGAACGGGCTCATGCCCGCACTCACGTTTGTTACGTGATGTAGCAGCGTTGTGGTACTCTTAGCATCCGCCATTTTCCTTTCTTTACGGAAGCTCTTATGTTCTATAAGATTCCCCGATCTCAATAGCATCAATGTATTTATATACACACAAAACCCAATCCAGAAAAATTAATAAAAATTTTCCCCCAATAATGGATAACAAAAAACAAACGCACCGCACGCCCAGTATATCATCCCATGAAAACAACGAAAAAAAAAAAAAAAAAAAAAATACGGAGGGGATAGAAAAAAGAGAAAAGGTGCAAAATGCTTGCTAAGCGACCCAACCCAGCGAAAACTTCCCCTGTCGCTCAGACTCACACACTCAAATTCTCGCCTCCCTCTCTCTTTCTCTCTCTCTCTCTCTCTCTCTCAGGTCGTTACTCACAACAACCAAAACCGTCACTCATATTATTACAATGTCCGTCGAATTTCGAGAGACATCAAAACAAAAACACCCTTTGAGTAAATTCATCACAAACAAGAAATAAAAAAAATGAAAAAAATAAAGAAGGAGAAGAGAAGAAAGAAAACTTGAAAATACACACATCTTCATATGACTGGAAACCGAATTCGTATACGCATCGCAAATATGCATAGCCTATTCACCACACTCGCGAAACACTTTAATATGTCAAAAATTAAACTTTTTCCCCTCACGGTTTTAAAACCCTGGTTTTCATGAATCACTAACCGGCTAACACTGAGATGCAGAGAGTTACCCAAGTAACCTGATGCTTCGAACACCACACCAAACCATTGAATCAGCAAAAAGAACCCCGAGTTGCCTGTGACATGATTATAATCCCTTTTCCTACCAAAAAATATATGTCTAACTAGTCACCAGTCTCTTCGTTAGCGTACCTACAGCCTATAAAATGTATAAAAAGCTTGTTAAACCGCTGCCACCATTATAACTATCCCCTCTTTTTGAAAAAACTACAAATTGACAACCCTTACCTGTTGACAGCATGTGCCCTCTATCTGCAAACATGTCATTAGGCTAATTAGCTCATATACATACAAAAATATACTATTTATTACCCAAAGCAGATGAACATAAAATAGAACAAAATGATTAATAAGTCATAGTGATAAAAACCCAAGTCTGCCCCACAAAGAAAATTATTAAGTTATCATTCCACTCTCCTGGCTTAGTCTAAGTAATCACTCCTAAACTCAAAATGTCAATTGTTACATTGTATTAGTCAAGTTTAGATAATCCCGTCTCTTGTATCATGGTATAGAGCCCATCTGTAATAAAGATATATTTGTGTATTTCTTATAACACAATCTTAAGTAAAGCGATACACTTCACACTTCTCTCTTTTCAAAGGCAACTGTTTCTAAGTCATTTAAAATATGTGCCATACCTTGAGATGGGGTTTTCTCCCAACACTTGGCGTTCCCTTGACCGTCTTTCTTCCTATCACAAAGGAATGTGTCTTTCCCTCAAGTGCCTTGATCGGTCAGACCTGTGATATACATACAAACGAATGTAAATACCTACCACGCCTCAAAACTGCCTCTGGCAACAGTACGGACAGCCACCAGCTTAAAACGCATACGCATCAGATTCCTTCATTCAAGAAGGCTGTCTCTACAGAGCTCTCTGTCTCCAAGCAAGAGCTGCTGATACAGTATGTAATTCACTAACACATCAATTCATACCTGTAAGATATATATATATATATATATATATATATATATATATATATATATATATATATATATATATATATATATATATATATATATATATATATATATATATATATATATATATATATATATATATATATATACCTAGGGGGGCACAAAACTGAATATGGTAACGTGGCATCTGAAAATTTTTAATCAATTTACAAGACAATTGCAAAAGTTAATTTGGGCACTGAATTAAACTATGAACTACAAAAATAACTTTATTTCTCTAAAGGAAAAGCAAAATTCTAACTATCGCCAGACAAATGAAAGGCTGAAATAATTAAAACTCGACACAAAAACGGACGGTCTAGAACACGATCCCGGCAAACTGAACCATTCCCACTTCTCTCCATACTCTCTGCTATCAATTCCACAAAATTGAATAGTCATGCAATAAATCAATTAGTCTCTTCAACCCGTTAAACACCGTAAGTGTTATTAATACTAGGTAATAATCCGGCTCACAGGGCCGACAAAGCGACAATTCAAAAGAGTTCGTGTCAGAAAGAAACATAATTCCTATTAACACACTTGTCAAAATAATAACAAAAAAATAACAAATTTCATAAAGAGGGCAGGGACACATTTCACCAACAAGTGCACAAAATCGGAATGATAATAATTTCTCACGAATCTCTCATGAGAAAGGAAAGTTTTCTGCCACCTCACACGTCTTCTCAAATAGCTCGAGATATTGAAAAGGAATTCATTAACGTAAGTTCCAACAACTCTCACCTCTGATGTCCATTATAATAGTTTTGTGTGGTTGTCACGCGCCCTCCATCTTCAAGGACAAGCTGGGCGAATAATGCCCCAAAGCTCATATGATACAGTGGAGGTAAAACGTGAAGTACAAACGAACGAGCATTCTCGTAAAACCACTCCCGATCTCCTACGTCATGAAGTGAACGAGTTCATTGTGCAAAACCGATTGTGTAATAACACATAATTTATTTCACAATTCCTGATTTACACATAATAGAGTTTTCCACATTTTATATTCTCCCTGTTAGGAAGGTAATCTGTTTTAAATAACACTTATCTCTCACTGGTTCCGCCCACAGAAACAAACGCACACACGAACGCTGTGTTCGTGTGTGCGTTCGAGGAATTTTCCATGCAAAGTCAGGTTTTGTCAATGTGACCTCCGAGACAGTAGATTCTTCTTAACAAAGAACATTCACTTTTGTTTATGCGAGAGCTAATGCTGATATCTATTATTTCAAAGAATGTCAGAGTTCACCACACCTGTATATCAACTATATATAAATATACGTACATATATATATATATATATATATATATATATATATATATATATATATATATATATATATATATATATATATATATATATATATATATATAATATATTATACACACACACACACACCACACACATATATATATATATATATATATATATATATATATATATATATATATAAGTGTGTGTGTGTGTGTGTGTGTTTGAGGACATTAGTTTACGTTCGCTTTAGTCTACGTGTATGTGTGTTGTGTTTATTAATGAAAGGCAACTCAATTTCTGAAGAAATTTCTCAACTGCTATGAAATTTACATTGAATACATTTAGTATTATGAAGCAACGAATGTTTATGGAAAATTCACAGTCAAGGCGACCTATGAGGTCATTCAACGCTGGAAGGGAAATAGAGAGTAACAGGTCTAAGGGTGCAACAGGAGGAAACCTCGCAGAAGCGCTATGAAACGATTGTTCGGAGAGGGTGGAGAGCAAGATGGAAGAAAGAGAATATGAACGGAGGTACAGTAGAATAAATGAAATATGCATTTAGCTGGATTAAGACTTTAATATATATTCTGGAAAAGTAGCAGGAATCAAAATAAAAATATTAACAGCATTTAACTAAACACCGGTATCAAGGATTGGTTTATTATATTCACTAAATATGCGAATAAAACTTTTATTCTTCCTTTAACATTTACGGCAGCAACACAGTTTTACAGACTGCCACACAACCTGATCTGTAACCTGAAAACAGATCAGCTGCTCAGCCAAATAATCCACAGCTGCGTCCGGGAAAAAACCAGATGGCGCAAGAGGAGGGGGAAATGACATAGTCTAGAGGAGTTAGTTGGTCATATTTACATAAATGGGTTTCACGTCCTGGCATAATGGACCAAATA
>NC_087203.1:20821511-20843648 GCF_015104395.2 Macrobrachium nipponense
ACCTGGTCAACGGGGACAGACAGCACAATAATACCTGAATAAATGGACAGTCACCACGTAACTTCTGGATAAAACGGAGTCATCACAGTGATAACCCGATACCGTTATGTGCTTAAGTACTGTTCCTATTTACCTTCATCAGATTAAAATGTTATAGTCCTGCATAATTTTTAAGCTTTAATATAAAAAATAATTTCATTTGACAAGGTTACGTAACGGCCTTCAAAAATTATGTATAGATTTACTGTTTGTAACAAAAATAAATATTTCATTAGAAAGGAGATTTTACCTTTGGGTTCCTGGATATTGGATCAGAATTTTCCAAACTGAGGACAGTGTTGAACGAGATTTCAAAATTTTGTTCGATAAGTTATTTGACTACTTAGTAAGGAAAGTACCCAATCGCTGAGCTATTATGTTGACTTCTGCACTCAAGAAAATAATTACACAATTATTCAAACTGACTTTCCCCTCGGGCCAATGCAGCAGTGGCCGTTCCATTCACCTCCCGCAAGCAAGTGACAGCCTCACAGACATCCATATTTCATGTTGTTCCGAATATTAACCTACTAGTGTAATGCATGCATGAATTTATCAAAATGTCATTTAAACCTAATCATTGAAAACCTATTGTTGTTTGTGTTCGATCAATGTAGATTATTTAATACAACCTCGTCGTCCTCCATGTGCTAGTACCGTTATTTTATCGATATCAATTGCCATGTTTATGATATATATAAAAAGGCGTGACGATTCTTTATATAGGAAAGTATTCAGATGTATCACTGGAGAAATAGTTTCCAACTCTATCAGTGTAAGCCTAGGCTACAATATCGGAACTTTGATTTCAGACAATCGAGAGATGATACGATTGCTATCTACCTAAAGCCTACGTCGGTGTGTGGAGAGATGGAACGAAATATACTATATCCATTCTAGATGTTTTGAGAATACTTTATAAAAATAGTGAAAACTGTCGTAAATACGTAGAATAAACTCCACACGCGAGAAAAACATTGGTTGCGCGTAATGTTACCAGTTTATCTATTTCCACAACAGATCAAATTAAACAATCTGAACTGGATGTTAACAACAGTACTGCAAACCTCACGTGCCTCCCGAAATACTTAGCACATAAAGATAATCCACAAAGTATCTCGGAGCGGTCGGTAAGTCGCAAACTACTCTACTCGAGCAATGCAATTTGGCGGCTTCTCTCAAGGCCCGGTGACGGTTAACAGAGAATTTAAGAATGATGAGTGAGACGTCAATATTCCCAAGAATAAAATCGACATAACGAGAGTATGAGAAGACAATTATTAACAATATATTAGTAAACGTTTTATAAGTAGTTGAAATGTACACAAGTGAAAGCATAAGTCCAAGTAGCTTAGGCCTAACTCAAGAGAGTAGGTTTTAAAAGCACCTTGTAAGAGCAACTGACAATATTTCCTTTTAGGTTAGCTGTTGAGTTGAAATCAAATGACTAGCCTACATTTCAGTGGTTATCAAGACACTTCTTTACCTATTTTGTCCAGAAATACCATCGTACTTACGCGCGCACACACGCACACACACACACACACACACACACACACACACACACACATATATATATATATATATATATATATATATATATATATATATATATATATATATATATATATATATATGTGTGTGTGTGTGTGTGTGTGTGTGTGTGTGTGTGTGTGTGTGTGTATGCACATGTTACATGTCTGCACATAAATATATTCTTACATTGAATATATCATGGATATTCTAGACTTAGTTCCATTTCCTTCGTCTTAGCAGATTCCTTACATTTTATATCGTACTTTAGTTGCACAAGTATATTCCCATAGTTTTTTTTTTTTTTTTCTATATATATTTTCAGGCAAATGGAAACAAACATTAACGGGGCAAGACTTGCTGAAAAACTAGGCCTATAAATCTTGCCGAACACCCAGTCTTCGGCGGTTTCAAAATAAAACATGTTATCAATGTATTTTTGATTCAATAAAAGCTGCCCACTTAACTGAATAGAGTAAAAGCTGCCCACTTAACTGAATAGAGTAGAAAACGGAATTCTAAACACACAGGTCAGCCTCTCAATGGCTTCAGTTGTAAGGGCACTGACTCACCTTCACTCTGTGGTTTCTTCTCAGTGTGTTTATTTATACTCTTGATGAGTTAATGTAGTATTCTTGATATTCCTTCCCTTGTATGTGCCTGCAGAAGCTCTGGGTTCTTTCTAAAACAGATATAAAGTCCTTTTCGACCACGCTGTCGTCACTCGAGAAGTCGAGAAGGGTAATCATGGCGAGCAGAGGAGAAGGTTGAACACACTTGAGCCATATACGAATGCCTGCTTCCTTTCTCATTCCGTGATACTGAAAAGCCTCGCACAGTCCTTGGTTTTAGCCCTGTGTTCCCTATTAAGTCCTGTGCTCAGTACTCGCGACTACCACGGCATAAAGCTACTGTAATAGGCCACAGGGCCCGAAAAAAAAAAAAAAATCAAAAGAAAACGCGGCACTGCGTTTCTCTTGCACCATCACAATCTCACTGATAGCGTTTGATATTCTTCGCTTTTGCAGTTTGCACAGAGGGAAACTGTGACGTCATCGGTCTGCGCGCGCACCATTTTCCTGAGGAAAAACTAGCAGTCTGTAGAGTATTTTGTGTCTGTTTTCAGACTTCTATATGTTTTTAATGCATGTTACTTATGGCCTGGACTTATGTGTACATGTTTGAGGTATTAAGATGTTCTTGTGCATTGTACAGTTACGTACATATATGTATAATTAATTAATGGTAATTCATAATGAAAAATATTGCTCAAGTTAACTTTCTTAGCATTATTTAAGAAAGTATTAAATGCTATTCTAAAGACTTGTTTAAATAATGCAACGAACGATAACTTGAGCAAATATTTCTATAATGAATTACTCTTAATTATACCTATGCATACGTAACTGTACAATACACAAGAACAACTAATACCTCAAACACCAAGGCTATGTACTTATTGTAAGTCCAGGATATTATATATATATATAATATATATATATATATATATATATATATATATATATATATATATATATATGTATGTATATGTATATATATATATATATATATATATATATATATATATATATATATATATATATATATATATATATATATATATATATATATATATATATGTTGTGCTTCAAAGTGATAATTATGTTTCTAATTTTATTGAACCCCAGTCACACCTATTAGATCACAATTGAAGCCGCAGACCTACGCTGCTGCCAGACAATGACAAAATGTACTTGCGCTCGTTCGTTTTGAGAAGACTCAGTTACAAGGAAGAGTGTGGAGGCTATTAGTTATGGAACCGAGTCTTTAAATCTTACATCGTGTAAGAGGAGACTCGCGTATGCATTTGTAACAACCACAATGTCCCCTTGACTTCTCGGAAAGTTAAAATGGCATTGTAGTATTATACAAAAGGTGTATCTATACATACATACTTAAACACACACACACACACACACACACATATATATATATATATATATATATATATATATATAGATATATATATATATATATATATATATATACTGTATTTACCAATATTAAGCTTAAACATCGTTTAATATCAATTTCACTTTACACACGATCAATTTTTTCGTCAATTAATTGATATCAATTTATTGACGTCAATGAATTGATGGAGAAATTGACCGTGTGTAGGGGACATTGATATCAATTTAATTGAAACAATTTCATTGAATCAATTCATTGAGAGATCAAAGATCCTTTGATATTTATTGATGGGTCTTCGTGTGTGGGCAAAGCATCAATATATTGATCAATAATTTAGTGTCCAGAGCAAGCACTATTCCTAGAGCCACAGATGCTTTTATCTCGAAGTTATGAATCAAACTGAAAATTGAAGTAAAATCATTGACCGTGTGTAGGCACAGTGATTTGCTTAATTTCATTGTCGTCAATAAATTGATATCAATTGATTGACGAAAACATTGATCGTGTGTAGGGGCCTTTACGCACTAGACGTTAGTGCTTCGTCAACGGCAGGAATCAAACCATCGCCTGGTTTAGAGCAACGTTAGTCAGGGCCTCTGACCGGTGAGACATCAAGTTGATATTAGCTCCAGTGTACATAATGCCTGTCGAATTTAGGTTCTGTGCATAGAATTGATATCAAACCACCTCTGGCATTAGCCAATAGGTAAGTTTGTAATACTAGGCTGAATCACACATGTGTGAATTTTCAAAATGCACAACTATTAAGCCACAATTATCGTTTATATCCAATTCTCAACACCTCGAAATCAACTGACATCCAGGAGGAATTCTAATTGATAAGTGTTTCGTCGCTGGTAGTGTTGGAATCGTTTTTTGGTTTAGTAACAATGAAAAAGAGTAGTTTTCACCACTAAGCCGCTATTAGAGGAATCAGCTTATATCGATTCTTGCTGTAGTACATATGCCTGTCAAATTTGAAGGAAAATTATAATTGGTAAGTCCTTTGTCACCGCCAAATTTCAAACCGTTGCTTGAGTCGATATCGACTGACACCTCTCTTGATGGCTCGTGGTCAAGGTTACTGTCAATAATTGTTTCTCAACAAGTCTGAAACAAAAGCAAATTCGGATATGTACACCATGAAAAGCAATTAAAACTCTCTCTCTCTCTTTCTCTCTATGAAAAATTTGAAAGTTTTGAACGACACGATGAAAGTCTTGTCTTATCATAAGTAATTTAATAAAACCATTATGTTCATACTATATGTCACTTATATGCTCCAAAGATATGCGGTTAGACGTTATAATAAAGTAAACATTTAAGGGATCGGTGGAGTTGATCACACTTCCAATTAAAAACTCTTTTATTGACAATGTGGAATATTATGAAGAACTGAGATAGTTTATTATATTTGTTTTAGGAATCAGTTTTTCGATCTTTTTCCCACATGAATTCGAACGACAAATTTCTTATGAATATTTAGAATAAATTTTGTGGAAATTTATATTTATTTGAACGCTTCCATTCTCAGTGAAAAGATAGAACACATTATTATTTCTTGAAAACATTACTGCTTCGAGTATCACTTATATTTTTGCAAATGAGGGCAATAATGTAATGGAATATCATTAATCATTCCTGTATGTAATATTTATTCTGAATGAAAAATACCTCTTTCTTAATAAAAATGAATATATATCGAAAGACTATGTAAAAACCATACTTACTATTCATTTTTAATTATTTCTTTGAAATCAATATAAGCCAAAGGAAAATTCCATCAGAATAATACAGAACGAAGGCAAAAGACCCTTCAACAAAGCCCTTACCCGAAGTCATCTTATTTGGTCCATTGTTTAAATAGGGCCACATTATATATTTCCCACATTTATGCGGGCCAAAGGAAAAAAATCAGCGTCAGTAATTTAATTTCCTCAAATATTACAGTATAAACATGGAAAAATTAAAACATATCTTGTTGGAAAAAATCAGGGTAAACTAAATAGATTCCTGCCTTTAGTTTTATGCAACCAAATTAGTGTGACGAATGATACTGACGTTTTGACTTCAAAAATTTCATTGACATCAGGTTCCAGATTAGATGGGCCAATTGTAAGAATTGATTTCAAATGATCATCAGACAAATTTGCTCGATAGTTAGATTTCACATACTTCATTTTGGAAAATGTTTATTCCACAAGTATGTTGTACCAAAAATGGACACAAAACTACAAGCAAACTTTATCAAATTTGGAAACTGATCTGGCTGCAGGCATTTATAAAACTCAATCAGATTTCCTTCTCTATACTTATCTTTCAGTCTGTCATCTGCTTGGAGATCAATAATTTCCATTTGAAATTGAGTTGGAAGATTTTCAGCATTGCAGTCAAATGGATTATCAAAGAGCCTGATTTCATTTGCTTTGGCATCAAGGTCAGCAAATCGCTCCTGAAACTGTTTTTTCAACTGAAATTATTTCATTTGCAAATGAAGAAGGAAATTCAACTTTACTTTCTGCATGAAATTTTTCACAACATGGAAAATGAGCGAAATTCTTAACTTTCACCTGGCCTTCAAGTAGCGCAAGTTTTGTTCTGAATGCCTTGACATGAACAAAGTAGTCACTGATCAAATTTGTTTTGCCTTGCAACTTCAGATTCAATTGATTCATATGACCTGCCATATCTGCAAAAAATGCCAATTTCCAAATCCATTCACATTCTGATGCCAGTCGTGCGATAATTATCAATTTTTGGCCACCACACAGGGATTTGTTTGCGGGCCAGATGAAATTATGTGGCGGGCCGGATGTGGCCCGCGGGCCATAGTTTGGAGAGCCCTGGTCTAGACGATGGCATTTCCCCCGCCTCTTGTGCCATCTGGTGTTTTCCCGGACGCAGCTGAGGATTATTTGGCTGAGCAGCTGATCTTTTCTTCAGATTAAAGATCAGGTTGTGTGGCAGTCTTTAAAACTGTGTTGCTGCCGTAAATAAAAGAAGAATAATAGTTTTATTCGCATATTTGGTGAAGATAATGAAAAAAATTTTAATACCGTTCTAGAGTTACATGTTTAGAACATTTTGATTTTAATACTCTGCTACTTTTACAGAATATATAAATTAAAGTTTTCATCTAGCTAAATGCATATTACATTTTTTCTTCAGTACCTCCGTTCATATTCTCTCTCTTCCATCTTGCTTTCCACCCTCTCCGAACAATCGTTTCATTGCGCTTCTGCCAGGTTTCCCCCTGTTGCACCCTTAGACCTTTTACTTTCTTTTCCCTTCCAGCGCTGAATGACCTCATAGGTCACCTTGTTTGTCCTTTGGCCTAAATTTCATATTTCATTCCATTCCATTCCACGTAAATGCACAAATTACCCCTGAAACGTAGGCAAATTCATACAAATATTTTTCAGTGGCCCAGCAAAATTGATATTTTATTTCAAAAGTAATAATTTTCCTCATAAGATTCAACCAGTTAGATGCACGTGACTTCATAAATAAGCGAATACCACGGGCGGGGAAATGATAGACAGGAATCCAAGCGCTTTCGTCTTATTTAGACATCGTCAAGGAGCTACTGACGATGTCTGAATAAAGAACGAAAGCGCTTTGGATTCCTGTCTATCCATTTCCCGTGGTATTTCGCTTATATTATATATATATATATATTATATATATATATATATATATTAATAATATTATATATAATTATATATATACTAATATAATATAAATATATATATATATATATATTTATATATTATATATATATATATATATATATTTATAAATGTTTGTGTTAATAAATTCCTCTGTTAAAACGGGATACGTCTCAAGTATAAAAGGCCCATTAAAGCTAAGGGCTATGTTTCGGTGGACTACCTTCCACCCTTATCAAGCAGTAAATGACAGAAGGAGTTACATTAGAGAAATATGTAGTGGGAGATATGCCCTTAGTAGATGCCTGGGGATACCGTTGAGCCGACAATGATTTTGTTAATTGTCCTAATCCTCTTCAATTAACAGAACCTTCAAGAACAGAATCAATGCCGGCTCAACGGTAACCCCAGGCATCACCTAAGCGCATATCTCCCACTGTATATTTCGCTAATATAACTACTTCTGTCATTTACTGCTTGATAAGGGTGGAAGCACTAGTCCACCGAAATATAGCCCTTAGCTTTAAACCCCAGTGTTTTGTAAGATCCTTTTATACTTATATATATATATATATATATATATATATATATATATATATATGTATATATATATATTATACAAATGGAGCAAGGAGATATTTTTCACACTCACACCCACGCATAAACAAACACATACATGTGTTGTAAATATATATATGTATATATATATATATATATATATATATATATATATATATATATATATATATATATATATATATGTGTGTGTGTGTGTGTGTGTGTGTGTGTGTGTGTGTGTGTGTTTGTGTGTATGTATTATTTTTAAATGTTAATAATTACAATTATTGCTAATTTATGTGGCTCATTTCAGCCTGATTGCGTTTTGTGATTTATCTTTATGCTTGAAAATTACGTCCGCGCCCGAGGATGCACAAGGCGGCCATTCACAAAGATAAGCCTCATTAGAGCATCAATCAGGCCGAAATCTTGCTCCATTTATTCAATGTCCGTAGATTCATTACGTTGACTACGGTAGAGGTGAGGTCGATGCTGGGAATTAATATAATTACTTTACTTTTATATGTGCACAGTTCCTCAACAAATTACAGCAATTGTGTAACAGCTGATGAAAACAACTGAAAAATTATAAGTTTTAATGAGAGGTAATTTAGTTAGATGATCTTATTTTCTTTAATTAAAGCTCCTACAATCAGGGAAACATGAGAAATAAATATCCAAGCTGTCACCTGAGGAAAGAAATCAGTCGTTGAGCAGCGCAATTCACGGGGTAAATGTGAGACTAAAAGGCGTAACGAGCGATTAGGGTCAGTGGTGGACACAACGTCCGAAATTAAATCCAGTTAAGGGGCTAAATAAATATGGAACCAAAACTCGGGTAATGGAAAGACTGCTAATGACGGTGATTAAAGGTGGAATTCTAAATCACGTCTACGAAAACATAAGGAAAGTTAAGGAAGTTCCTCTGCAGATGAAATAATGATGAAAAGGTGATGGAGATGACTAGGACGTGTCCTTCTCAAAGCCCCCTGAGAGAATACAACGTGGCAGTTTCAGCTGGCTCAAGTGAGTTCCAGGAAAGCTGGAAGACCCAGGCTTACTGTATGAGAACTACGAGCAGAGATGTTAGTGATGAGTGGAGATGAGTGGAAGATAATGCATCGGAGATATATGAGTTGCGGAATTTCGTCATGTGGCGTTGTAGGCGAAGATCTGATTATGGCGATCGAGAAACCTCAGCAAGATGAATACAAATAGTCTAGAAATGAGTGTGTTAGTTCGTATTTATATAAGCACAAGGGCCTTCATAATGTGGAAACAAATACCGGATTTTTTGCCAGTAGACAAACCAAAGCAACAGATTTACTGAAACATTTCCCACACTGCAAGAGATAAAAACGAATTTAAGCAGAAATATCGTTATAGCGGTGAACATGTATTTGGCCTGAAAATACAGAATTTGTCTTTTTTTACGAAATAAATTACAGGGAAGGTTGAGGTTTTCTTTACCTAATATCGCTAATCATTCATCGTATACGCTACCATACTTCTATTCCATGAATGAGCAAGATAGGTACCATTCTCCTTTCCTGCGTTTATATCTCATTGCATTTCCGTATTGCATTATTTCTGAAGTTCATATTTCTCTCTCTCACACACACACACACCCACTCAGACACATTCAATGCCTCACATGGCATCTCATCTTGACTTAAAATTTGTTAACTGATTTATCATCTTTAGGTTTCTTATTATAACCAAGATGATCTTGACATCTTCAGCTAGGAAAAAGGATATTTATTGTTGTTCCCATGAATTCTTGCATGGAAGATTAGATTAAACACCTGTGATATTCGTAGTTTTCATTTTCTTACTTGAAAAACTACGTCTGTAAAACATCAGCATATGTGTATAAAATGTTAAAAATGCTAAGTTTTATTTCATTTCTCGAACAAAAATGCTATTTTAATCTAACAGCCTCTCGTTTGTCTGGCAGACCGGGTTGAGTCAAGCTCTAATCTCTGTTTCACATTCATCTCTCTCATCTATTTCATATTCGAAAAAAAAGTGACGAAAGCTTCTCCGTCGTTGAATCTTTCATAGTGACTATATCATGCGACTTCGCCTGATTCGTGAATCTCTCTCTCTCTATATATGCATATATATAAATTCAGGAAAGCCGAAGACACATGGGTGTTTAGAAGAAGACTTATTGTTGTGGAAACATTTCGCACATGATTATGTGCATCACCAGTCTGCAAAATGACAGAGTAAATAACATTAAAATCACTACTAAACATAGGATTCTTAAAATGACAATTAAAAAAAGCATTAAAAGACCAAAAAAGAAGTAGAGCAAAAAAAAAAAAAAAACAACTGCCTGCTACACCAACCTTCAGGTACAACGGAAGAACCTGAAAGTTGGTTGTAACACAGCAGTTGTTTTTACTTTGCTTCTGTTTTTTTAGGTCTTTTAATATTTTTTTCTAATTGCCATTTTAAGAATCCTGCGTTTTTTTAGTGATTCCAATGCTATTTACTATGTCATTTTGCAGACTGATGATGCACAGAGTCATGTGCAAAACATTTCCACAATAAGTCTCCTTTTGAACATCCATGTGTCTTCGGCTTTCCTGAATTGACGTTTAAGTATCATGCTGAAGATTATATATACATATATATATATATATATATATATATATATATATAATATATATATATATATATATATATATATATATATATATATATATATATATATATATGTGTGTGTGTGTGTGTGTGTGTGTGTGTGTTTGTGTGTGTGTGTGTGTGTGTGTGCGCGCGCGTGTGTCTCCATCATCTCATTTTGCATCATTATATACCAATTAATGTAATAACTGGGCACATAATTCAGAATCTATCCAGACTGACAATGCGTGATAAAACTGTATTTCTTAAATCTAGATGCTGACAGAAAGCTTATTGAAATGAGGAAATCAAATCTTGCCTCGGTGTGGCTTATTTCATTCCTTTGTACAAATATTGCCAGTAGGTTCTGGGAAATAAAACAAATATACAATCGGGAAATGTCATTGTAAAGATTAATCTTATATATTGTATTGTGCCATTCCCTAGGCGCTAACAAGAAAAAATTATCATTAAGTATTCTGATTTTAGCTATAACATTTTTTGCCCCTAATTAGAATTATGTTTTATCGCCATTTATTCCTTCTTTGGTTATTTTATTCTTATTTATTCCTTCCTCTTAGTGATTTTATCATTATCCTTTCTTTCGGTTGCTTATAGTCTCATTTAAAGTACCACTGAACACAGTCTTTACTTTTTGACGTATAAAACGGGTGTTTGGCACCGCAAGAGACTGCGAAGGCAAAAATGAAAAAGAAGTAATTCACCTCAGTCGAAATCACTTCAGTGAAGAAGTCTCACCGCTAAAGTAAAGTCATCCTACGTCTCGGTTCTCACGTCATTTACAATGAGATCAAGTCAGCAAAAACCTGTGACCAAGTAATTGCTTGGTAAGCACTTGCTTCGGCGATCTCTCTCCTTTCATTCTTCTTCCGCCTTTCCTCTTTTCCTCCGCTTCTTCTGCTTCCTTTTCTCCCGTGGGAGTCTTGCCTGATTTTAGATTCCAGGGGCGAAAGCACAGCAGTCGTCCAGATGAGGTCGGTTCGACAAATTCTCGTGGATCTTTCGCTAAAACGAAATAAACGAACACTTCGTTATCAGATTCCCTCACTACTTCTCTCTTTTGTTCTTGGGTCTGCAATATAAATCACTCACTTCATAATGATTACTGCGGATATTACCTGCAAACTCCTTTTTTTTCATTCTTATTTTTGTTTAGATACTTTTAAGTTGTGTATGCCCATGAAACCTGGATGGGCCTTCTGTGACGAGAGAGAGAGAGACTCAACTTGCTTCTTGATATAAAAATGTTAACTGTTTGTGTGAGAACAAAAGTACTCAGTTTGGATATCGCCACGTTCTCACCCGTCGAAGAGTGATTAATTACAAAATTCATTGCAAGATTGAACGGACTTGATTTTCAAAAATCACAAAAATTGATCTTACTTATTTTATCCAAATAGATTTACAAGAATATTAAACATTTTATGGTCAATACAGTGGCATTGTTTTGTATTGTTAAATATCAAAGTAGAATTTCTTTTAGGAAGGTTATTTTAGTCCTTAACTATAGAATGAAGTTTTAAAGGCTTAACAGTTTTTCAGTAGGGTGGAGGCAAGGGCTGGGCCATCGCGCAGTAGCACAAACCTAAACTGAGACCTAAAGGAAGCGTATAATACACCCCTGTTACCCGACATCTGCCTTCCTACTCAATCCGACCCCTAATCCCATCTACGACGGAGAACCCGCTTCAGAAGGCAACAGCCCCACCGAATCCGTCGCGTGTGTCCAACATTGCCAAAGCAGCCTCGTCCGTCTGTAAGCGTGTCCGTCTTCTACGTGTGGCTCAACCAGACAAACGAGTGACGGTTACAAGACGGACAGTTCAGCAGCACTTGCCGTCATATAGAGGGAGCGTGCGAATTTTTGCTCTATGACTCATTGCTGTCAAGCAATAGGAAAATCTGGACTCGTGACATAAATTTAGAACGAGTTAAGAGTGGAGAATATGCAACACTCTTTCATAAGCTACGACAGCATCCAGACAAGTTTTTTTTTTTTAAATATTGACGGATGTCGACGAAAACCTTTGACTTTGATACCAATTACAGAAGCTCAATATCATCGGAAGAGACGTGTAGTAACTCTGAGGGAAGGATTACTGATTTCGAAATTTGTAAAGTTGCATTTTATTTTATTCAATAAAAAAATCAGATGTGTAGATTGCGCGTGAACTGAACACTGCTAGGATAAGTAACTTCTGAAACAAAGGTATTTACATGAATGTATCCAGTAGAATATAATAAAAAAAACTACTTGAATCCTTTATCGTAACCACAAATCATTACATTCGATTATAACTAAAAGTTGGGCAAGTGGTTCAAATGCAGGCTCTTGCAGATCTACCTCAAATTCTTCCTTCATGGGGTCCCCACCTCAGAGACGCACGTCCAACTGCGGCTAAGAAAATGGTATTTTCATTTTAAAATAAGTTTTTAAATATACTTACCTGGTAGTTACATATATATAGCTTAATCCCGCCGATTCGTCGCGCGCACGGCAGAAATTCAAAATTCGTGGCTATCGCCGATAGACGGTCAGGTGATCATACCTGTGCTCCCTCTATCCAGGTACCTGGAACCATTCCCATTTGTCCTCAGAAATTCCATGTCCCTGTTCTCAGAGGGGAGGAGGGAGGGACCTTTATATATATGTAACTACCAGGTAAGTGTATTTAAAAACTTATTTTAAAATGAAAATACCATTTTTAAATATTTAACTTCCCTGGTAGTTACATATATATAGCTGATTGACACCTTTGGTGGTGGGTTAGAGAACCTCAACACCGTTGGGAATTCGTAAAATTATTAATCGCTAAAATTTAGCTGAAACTAATAATCTGGTTCTTACCTGATAAGGAAGCTGGCTTCAAAATTTTCCTGCCTTATTAGCCTGCATTCCTTGAGAGACCCAGCGATCCACCCAGGGGGCTGTAAAAAGTCCGTGGGGCTGTCACACAGTCCTCGACCTTAACATGACTAGACCACCACCCTTGCTATCCCGGCAAAGCCATGGACAATGAGCTGACCACCCTGACCAACTAGCACACTAAAAACACACACCATAAAAACCTAATTAAGACTTGCATCCCAAACTGTGGAAGGTTGCGACAACCTTCACAGACAACCTGTTATGCCAAGTTCAAGAAAAGCAAGGGTATAAAAAGGTTATGGTAGTTAGGCAGTAGCACCTTCTCCAACTACGGTGCCGGAGGCAACATACGGACCTAGGGAGCAACAATCTTCATATTGGGTCTGTACCTCTTTGAGGTAGCAATCTGCGAAGATCGACTTGCTTCTCCAAAAAGTGGCTTCTAAAATAGCCTTCATCGACTTGTTGTGTTGATACGCCATCAAAGTCGCCACAGCTCTTACTTCGTGCGCCTTGACTTTGAGGATTGGGAAGCTTTTCTCATCACAGTTCTGGTGAGCTTCCCTTATTAAGTCTTGTGATAAAGAACGCCAGTGCGTTCTTCAACAAAGGTAGTGAAGGCTTCTTTACCGAACACCAGAGATTGTCTGTCTGTCCTCTTAAGTGTTTGGTTTTCTGTATATAAAATTTTAGGGCTCTCACTGGACAAAATCCTCTCTCCTTTTCCTTTCCTGCTAAATGAGACAACCCTGGGATGGTAAAGGATCTAGGCCATGGATGAGAAGGATTCTCATTTTTGGCAAGAAAATCTAGTTGTAGCGAGCAGACTGCATTCTCCCCACTGAAGCCTACATTCTTGCTAAAGGCTTGCAGCTCTCCTATTCTTTTGGCTGTTACCAACGCAACCAGGAATAGAGTCTTCTTGGTGGGGTCCTTCCATGAAGCCTTGTCGAGGGGTTCGAACCTACTCGAAGTTAAAAAGGACAGGACAACATCCAAATTCCAAGAGGGGGTTGGATTGTCCTTCCTTTTAGCCGTCTTGAAAGACCTTATGAGGTCCGAGAGATCCTTGTTTCCCGATACGTCAATGTTCCTATGACGGAAAACGGATGTTAGCATACTGCGGTATCCTTTGATGGTAGAAACCGTAGTTTCTGTTGGTTTCGTAGAAATAACAAAAAGTCTGCCATTTGAATTATAGAGGTATTGGAAGAGGAAATGTTTCTAATCGTGCACCATTCTCTAAAGACGTCCCGCTTAGATTGATACAACTTGATCATGGACGTCCTCCTCGCTCTTACGATTGCTCTCTCAGCTTCCCTCGAAAAGCCCTTTGCTCTTGCCAGTTTTCCGATAGTAAAAAGGCAGTTAGATTGAGAGTGAGGAGATTTTGATGGTATCTCTCTAAGTGTGGCTGTTTGAGTAGATCGCTCCGACAGGGCAACGATCTGGGGGTGTCCACCAGCCATTCCATCACTTCCGTGATCCAGGGTCTCGTGGGCCAAAACGGAGCTATCAGTATCATCCGGGCGTTGATCGATTCCCTGAACTTTTTCAGGACTCTGTCTAGGATCTTGAATGGGGGGAAGGCGTACGCGTTTAGACTTTCCCAATCCATGAGAAAGGCGTCCACTGCCACTGCTTCCTGGTCTGGAACTGGCGAGCAATAAACAGGTAGCCTCTTTGTCCTCTGCGTCGCAAAGAGGTTTATTGTCGGTTCTCCCCACAGTTCCCAAAGCCTGCTGCATACCTCGTGATGCAGGGTCCACTCCGTCGTGAGAACTTGTCTTCCTCTGCTGAGGAGATCCGCCCTGACGTTCCTCTCTCCTTCTATGAAGCGAGTTAGTAGCGTAATGTTCCTCTCTTTCGCCCACAATAAGAGATCCTTTGCTGCCTCGTAAAGGGAGTCCGAACGAGTGCCTCCCTGTTTCTTTATGTAGGCCAACGCCGTGGTGTTGTCCGCGTTGACCTGAACTACTTTGTTCTTGACTTCCTCCTGGAAGTGCAAAAGGGCTAGATGAATGGCCGCCAGCTCCTTCACATTGATATGCCATTCTTTTTGATGATCTTGCCATAGACCAGAGATCTCGTCCTTCCCCAGTGTTGCACCCCATCCCACGTCCGATGCGTCTGAATACAACACTAGGTCGGGGTTCTTCTGTTGAAGTTCGAGGCCCTCTTGAATTTTTGTTTTTTGGGATCGTCCCACCAACTCAAATGATTCTTGATTCCCCGAGGAATCGGAATCCATGTCTCGAGGTCTTGGTCTCTCGTCCAGTAACTTGCTAGATGATACTGAAGTGGACGAAGATGCAGTCTTCCCAGGGAGACGAATTGCTCGATCGAGGAAAGGGTCCCCAGCAGGCTCATCCATTCCCTCGCCGAGCAGGTCCATCTCCCTAGGAAGAGCTTCACCTTTCTTAAGCACTAGAATTCGATTCGAGGCTGGAAAAGCCCGAAAAACCACTGTCTGAATCCTCATCCCCAGGTAGATGATGTCTTGTGAAGGAGTCAGTTGTGATTTGTCTAGGTTTACCAACAGCCCCAACTGTTGTGTTAACGTCATAGTTAAATGTAGGTCCTCCAGACACTTTACTTGCAACTTGGCTCTGATTATCCAGTCGTCCACAGGTACATCGATATCCGTAACCCTTCTAGATGTAACCAACGGGATATGTTCGACACTACTCGAGTGAAAATGTAAGGAGCCGTGAGTCCAAAACAAAGTGCTCTGAACTGATACGTTTTTGACTGATGAACAAATCTCAGATATTTCCTGTAATCCGGGTGGATTGGGACGTGGGAAATAAGCGTCCTGCAGGTCTATCGACACCATCCAGTCTCCTTGTCTGGTGCCTGCTAGGACTGACGCTGCTCTCTCCATAGCAAACTTGACTTTGCTTACAAACTTGTTCAGTGGACTTACGTCCAGCACGGGTCTCCAACCCCACGAGTTCTTTGGTACCAGAAATAGCCTGTTGTAAAATCCCTCCGAAGAGGTGTCCTCTACTATTTCTATCGCCGCTTTTGACAGCATCTGATTGACTTGTTCCTGCAGAGCTGTTGCTTTGTTTCCTGAATAAGTGGCAGTCAACTCTAATGGCTCTGACGAAAGAGGGGGCTTCGTTAGGAAGGGGATCTTGTATCCTTCCTTCAGAACATCGATTGTCCACTCGTCCGCTCCCCTTAGTTTCCACTCTCGCCAGTAGTGGGATAGCCTGGCTCCCACTCGTGTCTGGAGGCTGACGAAATCATTTTCTTTAGGTTGCAGCTTAGGGGTTTTCCTAGGTTGTCCTCCTGCAGCCGTTCTCTGAGTTCCTCTCGCAATAGCTTTCCCACGAAAGGGCTGACGCGTGGGAGGAGTCTCCTTCTCCTTTCTGGCTAAAAAGTTAGCCGGAAGGACCTTCCTTGCAGTCCTGGTGATTAAGTCTTACGTTGCTTGTTGCGCAAGAGCAGCGGACAAGTCCTTTACCAGCTCTGAAGGGAATAGCTGTTTCGTTAACGGAGCATATAAAAGCTCTGACTTCTGAACAAAACATAGCCCTCTTCTTAAGAATGCCAGCTGCAAAAAGGGCCGTTAGCTCGACAGTACCGTCCCTTACCGCTTTATCGAGACAGGCAATAAGATGCATCTGTGTCTGTTTTTGCCGTCTGAGACATCAGCGAGAGCTCCGAGAGTCCAATCCATTAAGCTGAAGACTTCAATGGTCCTGAAAATGCCTTTCAGCAAGTGGTCTATTTCTGAACCGGACCACATAACTTTAGCCTTGGACATGGCAGTCCTACGCGATGCGTCTTCAAGCCTGGAGAAGTCCCCTTGGGAGGAGGCAGGGACTCCCAAGCCGAGAGCTTCCCCAGTCTCGTACCACACGCTCGATCGAGACGCCAATCTCGTAGGGGGGAAGGAAAAGGTAGTCCTACCCTGTTCCTTCTTCTTGACAATCCAATCATTCAAAGTAGAAAAAGCTTTCTTGGCCGATCTGGCCAAAACCATCTTCCTGAAGGAGGAAGACTTCTGAGGTCTACCCTTCAAAAATTGCGAGGGTGGACTTCGAGGAAGTGATTGCTGGAAGTCTGATGGATACAAGTCTGCCAAGACTGCAAGTAACCTCTTGAGATCCGCTTCATGCAGATTTTCTTGCGTCTCGTCGTCCGAGATCTCTTCCAGCGGATTGACATTATCTGAAGTCGAATGAGCGGGAGAATCACGACTGTCGTCCTGTCTGTATGCGTCCTGACTGTGTCCAGCAGCCTGCGACGGAGCGTCACGCTCCTTGGCGCCTTCCGTCACGTGTCCAGTTGCTGCGAGGGAGCGTCTACCATCGCTGCAGCTTGCAGCGAGTCCGTGTCTCGCTGACAGTAAGTGTCTCTCAGAGCCGATTCCGATCGTATCCTCTTGACTGGTCTGTAAACGTCCTTGGGTTCTCTCTTGTGTGTCTCTTCTCTTAGTCCTTGTGACTTGAAGATGTCAAACAGGGACGAAATGGACTGTTGAAGTCCCGACAAGAACGCTGCTTGCGGTGCCTCTTGCTGCTGGGGAATAACTGGAGGTGGCACTGCCCGCACGTCTACAGTCTGGGGGAGGGGGAGAAGCGTGCACCGATGTAAAGCCAACGTCTCCTTCTTCCGAAGAGCTGTGCGTCATGCGTCTGTGTTTCGGAGCGGATGCGTCGTCCTCCTCCGACGAGAACTTCTCCGGCGAGCTCCAATTACTGCATGACGGTTGTTGTTACGCCACTGGGGACTTGCGTATCTTGAGGGGTCTTGACTCTAGGGGTTGACGCCAACCAGCGTCGAGGTCTTGCGTCATCAGAAGAAGACGAACACTTCCTCATCTCACCTTTCCTGTGGCGAGGGAGAGCGTCCTGGGATGCGTCAACAGGATCACTCGAGGGGACGTCCGTTCGCTGTTCAACGTCTCTCACCTACCTTAGCCTGTCGACGTTCCTTCTCCCAGGGGTTGGGGAGCATGGAAGAGGTCTAGGGCTAGGAGCATGACAGACACGAACGGACGCACCCTCCACTACACTATCACTATCACCGAATTTGCGTTGCAAACCCCACACTGCACCCCACATCACTTCCTTATCTGAAGTAAGGGATTTCACTTGTACCCCTAAGGCAGAAATAGCAGCCATAATATCCTTCATGGTTGGTTCACTTACCTCCGACTCTGTAGGAGGATCTGGTACTACTTCCTTAGGATCACGATTAGGAATATTAGTCTTAGATACGTTAGAAGGGGGCAGATTATCAGATCTAGAAGAAAGAACACTAGAAGATCTAGCTCTCCTAATTCTGTCTTTTTCTAGACGTCTCACATATCTATCATACTCTCTCCATTCTCTCTCCGACAGACTCTCACATTCATTGCATCTACTTTCAAAAGTACAAACGTGCCCTCTGCAATGCTTACAAATTGAGTGGGGATCAAGAGCGGCTTTTGGAAGCCGGGTCTTGCACCCCTTCACACACATTCTCACAACAGAGTCAGCCATCTTGAGAAAACCAAAATCAGTGAAAAAATCCAAGTCGGAAATCAACAAAGTCTATCTATGCACAAAGAAAAGCAAAGAATAATCCAAAATCAGCGAAAGCCATCAACGAACCAAGAAAATGGGTACTTCACCAATTGTAGCAAACCCAAACAAAGAAGAGCGAATTTCCAAACGTGCTGCACCGAGCGACGGCAGGGAATTTCTGAGGACAAATGGGAATGGTTCCAGGTACCTGGATAGAGGGAGCACAGGTATGATTACCTGACCGTCTATCGGCGAAAGCTGCGAATGTTGAATTTCTGTCATGCGCGCAACGAATCTGTGGGTTAAAGCTATATATATATGTAACTACCAGGGAAGTCTTCTGCGCGTGTGGCCCAACCAGACAAACGAGTGACGGTTATAAGATGGACAATTCAAACTTCAGCAGTACTTGCTGTTATGAAGGGAGAGGGCGAGGTTTTCCTCTGGCTCGGTGCTGTCAACCAAATTAGAGGCGTTGAACAGTAGGAAAATCTGGACTTAGGACATAACTTTAGATGAGGGAAGAGTGGGGAATATGCAAAACTCCTTCATAAGTTATGATAGCGTCCAGACAAGTTTTTTTTAATATTGTCGGATGCCGCCGAAAACCTTTGACTTAATTCGTGAGGGCATTATATCTCGAATATCAAAATTTGATACCAATTACAGAAGATCTGTATCAACGTAAGAAACTTGTAGTGACTCTGAGGGAAGGATTACTGTTTTCGAAATTAAAGTTGCAATTTATTTTATTTAATACAAAAATTAAGATACGTAGAATTGTGTGTGAAGTGAACACTTTGATACAGGAACTTCTGAAACAAAGATATTTACATGAACGTATCCGCATGAAGGAAGAAATTGTGGTAGACCTACTACAACCTGCATTTGAACCACCTGCCCAACTTTGAGTTATAATCAAATGTGATGATGTATTTTTTTTATTATATTCTAATGGATACATTTATGTAAATATCTTTGCTTCAGAAGTTCCTGTATCAAAGTGTTCAGTTCACACACAATTCTACGTATATTAATTTTTGTATTAAATAAAATAAATCCCAACTTTGATTTCGAAATCAGTAATCGTTCCCTCAGTTACTTCAAGTTTCTTACGTTGATACGGATCTTCTGTAATTGGTATCAAATTTTGATATTCGAGATATAATGCCCTCGTGAATTAAGTCAAAGGTTTTCGGCGGCATCTGACAATATTAAAAAAACTTGTCTGGACGCTATCGTAACTTATGAAAGAGTTTTGTATATTATCCACTCTTTCCTCATCTAAAGTTATGTCATAAGTCTAGATTTTCCTACTGTTCAACGCCTCTAATTTGGTTGAAAGCACCGAGTCAGAGGAAAACCTCGCGTTCTCCCTTCATAACGGCAAGTACTGCTGAAGTTTGAATTGTCCGTCTTATAACCGTCACTCATTTGTCTGGTTGGGCCACACGCGCAGAAGACGGACACGCTTGTAGACGGATAGCCGTGTTGGACGGATGTGACGCGCCGCGACGGATTTGGTGGAGCCTAATGCTGGGGTCACACATTCACGTATCATGACTGCGTATGCCCACGTATGTGGACCGTGGGCATCATCGCGGTGAAATGACCTTGAATAGCTGGTAAACAGGACACGGGCTAACGGACGTTAAGCCAGCACCGTAAATTGTGCCGCAAATGTATGCGCAAAGAAAGCAAGGTCGGTCGTCTACCTGAAACTAACGCCGATATTGTAATGTTCTATGCACGTCAACTTCACGTCAAGACCACGCCCACCGTTGTGGTGCCGTAGGGTACAAAAGGGCGGACCTGTGAACAAGCTTGCCGTTCCGTAAACAATCATTGTAACAACTCGTCTCTTCGTTGTTTTCCTACAAATTTATCTATTTTAGTTTTATGCTAACTTTTTGATAGTAGCCATCTGTAATATATATAATATGTAATTAATGTAACATCACAAATAAATGAACATAGGATAAGTACTATATAAGACTAGCACTAGAATTTTCTTGCTTCGATTTTACCATTCAGACATACACTTAGACATATAAAACTGTTGACTATGGGCGATTTTTAATTAAGCGATATAGAATAACATCTAATAACTAATCAAACATTCTTGGAAATAAATAGGAATTCTACCTATTCAAGATAATATTTTTTAGATGTATATAAGAATTCCTCTCAGATATTTACATTATTTGTTACACCATTATTGTAAGGCTGCTATTCAGAAGAAATAAATATCTTCGACAAGGGAACGTTCTGTCCCTCGTCAATGGGGGTAGCTTCATGGAGAGTTTCCGTGTCGCTGTCATCAGTCAGAATCTCATCCAACTCCGACTCCTGTAGGTGGAAGTTGACATTTTCCCTGTCCTGAATGTCTGCAGGAGTGGTTGTAGGAGTCTTTTCCGGGCCGAAAGAAGGTCCTGCAAGATGTGAACGTTTTATGGTCCCTTCCTTGGTCGTTTTAGGAGGTTCGGCATCTTGAAAGGCGCTGTGGAGAGCTTGAAGGAAACTGCTGGTCTTTGGGAGACGAAACAACAGCTGACCTGAGGGCGCCGACCTGATCTTTTATATCACGCTACAGCGTTGCCATGTCGTACAGGGTTGTAAATGTGTGAATCGGTTTCGCCGTAGGCTACAGCGCAATTAGGAGGCCCGCGTGCTTTGCCGCGGAAAGAAAACAACGACGGCGAACGATGCTGGTGACCATAGCGTTTACCCCGCAGCAGTCACCGTGGCTCCCATGTGCAATGCCTGGAGTTACGTCAGGTGACATTTGGCGTGACCACCCACGACTTGTTTTGAACATATCAAAACTGGAGTGGGCTACGGCGACCTAGTGGGCAGAGCTTAGCACCCGGACGACCTGTCACCGTACGTCTACGATTTGACGTATGTTTTACGTTATATTTACGGTTTACTGACGTAAGCTGTTGCCAAGTACCAATTTCCGCTCATGCGTGGGACGTGCGTGCGTTGATACATGAATGTGTGACCTTAGCATTAGCCTAAAAACAAAATGTTGTGTTCCTTCCGCGTCCAGTCCGGTAACGCACCTGACGCCACGCACGCTCATGCGCCGTGTGGCGCCACTCGTGTTTGAACTATGACAGTTGATCGAAACGCACAAAACGCGTAGCCGTGTTGGACGCACGCAACGCGCTGCGACGGAATCGGTGGGGCCTTCGTTGGGGCCTTAGCCTTTAGTCGTCTTGGACGCACGCGAACGAATTCGGTGGGGCCTTATCTATGGGCGAGCACCCGCAGTGCTTTATTGTCTTTATATTTTGACAATAAAACTACTTATGAACTA
>NC_087203.1:20844148-20851648 GCF_015104395.2 Macrobrachium nipponense
CTTCAGTGAGACAAAATACAGAGGGGAAGAAAAACAAAGTAGTAGTTTGTACGACAGGCGTCATCCCTACTGGACGACGATCAGAGGGTAGGCAACTCTGCTAAACGACTCAATAGCCTTGTTAGCGACCTACTGTATCGTTCACGCACACACTATCCATCCATAATGAGTGCTGCCAATTCATGACTTTACAGGACCTGGACTCTTAAGGGTGGTGGTTTGAGGCGTTTTAACCCTTAAACGCCGGAGCGGTAAATAAAAAATGACTCCCGTGTGCCGGAGGGTTTGAGAGTGAGCGCGTAAGCGGAAAAAATATTTTAATTCAAAAAAATCACAGCGCGCTTAGTTTTCAAGATTAAGAGTTCATTGTTGGCTCCTTTTTTTCTCATTGCTTGAAGTTTAGTATGCAACCATCAGAAATGAAAAAAATTATCATTATCATATATAAATAATGCGATATATGATAGCGCAAAAAACGAAATTTCATATATAATTGTATTCAAATCGCGCTGTGCGCAAAACGGTTGAAGGTAACAAGTTACTTTTTTTTTCGTTGTAATGTACTCTAAAATTTCAATCATTTTTGGTATATAACAAATTGTAAAACGATTAAAGCAACACAGAGAAAATATTATCACAAAATAATGCATGAATTCGTAACGCGCTTACGTAAACACATATTTTTTTCAAAAATTCACCATAAATCTAAATATTGTCCTAGAGACTTCCAATATGTTTCAGAATGAAGACAAATGATTGAATATTACTATACTGTAAGAATATTAGCTTACAAATGCAGTTTTTGACCATATCTGACGAGCTAAAGTAGACCGAATGTCGAATTTTTTATATATATATTTTTTTATATGCAATTATTTCGGAAATAAGAAAAGCTACAACTTTCAAATATTTTTCGTTTTATTCTACATGAAATTGCGCACATTTTCATATATAAAACTCTATGAAATGCCTAATATGAAACGGAGCAAATATTCCGAGAATGGGACTTACGCATTTCGGAGATTTGTTGGCGAAGAATCCAGCGCGCGGAGGGAAGGAAAGTTTTTTTTAAAAAATTCACCATAAATTTAAATATTGTGCTAGAGACTTCGAATTTGTTTCACGATGAAGATAAATGACTGAATATTACTAGACTGTAAGAGTTTATCTTACAATTGCGTTTTTCGACCATTTCGTAGAGTCTAATTTGACCGAACGTGGTTTTTTTTCTATTTAATCGTGATTTATATGCAAATATTTCGAAAATGAGAATAGCTACAACCTTCAACGTATTTAATTGTTGTATTATACATGAAATTGCGCACATTTTCATATATAAAACGTTATGTAACGGCTAATTTAAAATGGTGCAAACATTACCACAATCGCACGTATGATTTTTTCGGAAGAGTTACCGCGCGGACGTAAAGAAAATGTTATTTTTTTCATAAATTCACCATAATCGAAATATTGTGCTAGAGACTTCCAATTTGTTGCAAAATGAAGGTAAATGCTTGAATATTACTAGAATATAAGCGTTTAGCTTACAATTGCGTTTTTTCGACCATTTCGGCAGAGTCAAAATTGACCGAAGGTTGAAATTTGTCACTTATTCATTTTTTATATGAAAATATTTCAAAATTGATAAAAGCTACAACCATGGGTTGTTTTTAGTTGTATTGTGCATGAAATTGCGCACATTTTCATATATAAAACTTTGATGTAACGGCTAATTTAAAATGGTTGCAAACATTACCACAATCGCATGTATGATTATTTTCGGAAGAGTTACCGCGCGGACGTAAGGAAAAAGTTTTTTCATAAATTCACCATAAATCGAAATATTGTGCTAGAGACTTCCAATTAGTTGCAAAATTAAGTTAAATGATTGAATATTACTTAAATATAAGAGTTTTAGCTTACAATTGCGTTTTTCGACCATTTCGGTAGAGTCAAAGTTGACCGACGGGTTGAAATTTTGGCACTTATCGTTATTTATATGAAAATATCTTAAAATTGATAAAAGCTACAATCATGAGTATTTTTTTGTTGTATTCTACATAAAAATGCGACATTTTTCATCATATAATACTCTATGTAAAGGCTAATTTAAAATGGTAAAAAAAAATTATGTCCAAAGTGACGAAATAATTTCCGAGATGTGTCACAGATACTTTTTAGTTGCGGCAAGAAAGAAATTCGCGCTTGCGCGCCTGCCGTAAACGATTGTCAAACAAAACAACACCTTGATCCGTGAACCCTCCCAGGCATTCCCCCCAAGGCGCGTGAATTCAAGAGTTTTCGGCTGGTAGGCCTAAAAAGTGGGCGCGGCATTTTTCCGCGAATTTTTAAAAAAAAACTTTTGTATGTCGACGTAAAATACGTCCAGTCGGTGCACCCGAGAGACAAAAAATGTCGACGTAAAACTACGTCCAGTCGGTGTTTAACGGGGCGTTAAGTTGGTCGTCTTCGTATTTGGACAAACTTTTTTTAGTTTTGATCAATAAACTTAGTCTAGACATCTTATAAGAAGATATTGGGAAAATTTGGATTACCTTCAAATGCCTTATATATAAAGTCTTCGAAAGGTTGGTTATGCAGTTTCCATAATTAAGTGGGAAATGGAACACTTCCTCTTAATTCATTAGCTAAGGTAAATTTTAATTCTTTGCTTTTATTTTTGCGTCCGCTCCAGTTCAAGGAAATAATTTGCTGATCTTATATTGTTAACATATAAGACCTTTCTTTCAGAAAGAAGACCAAGACCCGATTTACGTTCCTTGTCAGAGCTACCAACACAAATCCTCCCACAAACCCTTATCGTTTGGGGAACTGGACCCGGTGGAACTGTCCGGATCTCTACATCTATTCTGTTTATAATCCCCCCCATTTTGTCAATTATACGAGCTTTCTTAGTAAATTTAATTTTATATTGCTATCAGTCTGCTAAGCAAAGGACAGCAAAGTCGAAGGGCCTGGCACCATTCCACTGCTTCACTTTCCTTCGTGGAATTTGCCTTTAATTATATAATACATATATGTATGCATATTACATATTTAATACGGTAAATAATTAATATGGTGCTAGTAATGAATTTACACACACCACACACACACACACACACACACATATATATATATATTATATATTATATATATATATATATATATATATATATATGCTAGGACCATAATAATTACTTACAATGCAAAATGTGGTACATATGTGCAAGCGAGCGCGCGCGCGCACACACACACACACACACACTATATACATATATACGGTAAATAATTTCATATATGTTGCTATTAATGAATATATATATATATATATATATTATAATATATATATATTAATAATATATATCTAATAACCTAGCACCATAATAATTACTTACAAGGTCAAATGTGTACAAATGTGTGCGAGCGCACGCACACGTGTATATATATATATTGATATTATCTATATATATAATATATATACATATGTGTGTGTATATATATAGTATGTATGTATAATATCTATATATATATATATATATATATATATATATATATATATATATTTTTATATATACACCAGCACCACAAACACATAAAAAACTTAAAAAACACAACACTATGCAGTGTAACTGATAATCACAATATATCAATTAAAACGAAAAATCATCTTTAAAAACAACGTTTATCATGCAAAGGTCACTGGTGTGAAACATAAAATTATAGAAAAGAGACAACTGAAGCTATACGTATATTTCTACTCACTTTCGTTAACGCCATCAAAGCAAATTATCGTTGATGTAAAAAAAGTTTTCTACAAGATAGCAAACCTAGTGTTTTTCAGTCTAAAGCTTTGTAACTTGACAGAAGAAGCAGACAATCTCTGATTTTACATGGGATGGTAAAATTCTACTTTAAAATTCCACTAAAAGGTCAATTTATGACCAGTTTTTCGGGATAAGCGCTAACGAATTCAACGATTTTATCATTATTAGTCCTCATGTGAAATATACAGCCTGAATATGTGTTCACAGTATGCATATTAATTGCTACGTCAACGTTTTGTTGCATTACGTACCACAGCAAAAATACAGTTTGAATAACAATGCATTTACCTTGGGATGCAGCTTATGAGTTCCCGGCAGCAAGCGTCAGTGGCCCAACATCACGGAAAAGTCCTGAAATGAAATCATTTTTTCATGTAAGAGTGCAGGTTACCATTTCAAATAACACATGGATAGGACTTTGAAGTGCCAACTCTCTATCGAAAATGAATATGAAAAGTGAACTTGACTGAGCACTTGATTCATAAGTTTTTATTTTTCAGGAATTTTTCATTGTGCATTTTTTTTGCAACCCAAACTAATTTGATTTACGCCGACGGTTTTTACTCCTCTTCTACCTTTTATATATATATATATATATATATATATATATATATATATATAATATATATATATATATATATATATATATATATATATATATATATATATACTATATATATATATATATATATATATATATATATATATATATATATATATATGTGTGTGTGTGTGTGTGTGTGTGTGTGTGTATTGTTTATTCATGCATCGTCAGAGCACAAAAATATATGATAAAAAAATAAAAACACGTGAAAAGCGCTAGATATATGTGTTCGTGCGTGAAATTTAAGCTATGATTCCTGTCTATCTAACTGCTCCTGAATCTTGGATGAACCTCTTATACATAAAAACATCTACACATACGCAGCTTCAAACATCAACACACAAGATTAATATATGTATATATATGTATGTAGGTATGTATAAATATATATATATATATATATATATATATATATATATATATATATATGTGTGTGTGTGTGTGTGTGTGTGTGTGTTTGTGTCTGTGTGTTATCACATTACCATGATTCATATGTACCTCTCGTGATAGCCTTATGGTCCTGTGGTTACCTTGCTCATGAGCCGACGAATATCTTATCAAGAAAAAAAATCCCCTTCGGTTAATCTGTTAACATATATGAAAATACATTAATTCCGAGGTACAGCGAATTAGATATTGGACGTACTTTTCCTATTGCTTGGAACGCTACACCAAAGTAAGTATCAGCAATTTAGTTCAGTCAGTCCTGTACAAACCTTTCAAGTCTTAAACAATATAACATAACTTCAAGTTATCTAAAGCCTTAAAAGTCTGGATCAACGAGCGCTAAAACGTCCGCTTTGCTGATGACAACTGGCGCTGTCTTTTACAGAGTGAAGTATCTTCCCATGCTTTTCAATGGAAAGCCACTAATTTGGACTACATGAGTGTTACTAGGACGCGTTACGTGGGCGTCAGGAGTTTCTAATGTCGGTATCGACGTTATTAGCACAGTGCTAGTAACTCCTTGCCTGACTACACGAGACGCTGATGGGACCCAGTATCTAGAGTCCTAGACGGCAATGACTCAGTTGCTAGGAGGGTCAGTTGCTAGGAGGGCACCAGATGGGATAGACCTCTGGGCTCCTCTGCAACAGCAGCGGGGCCCAAATGTCAATCTCCACCAGTACCATAAGAGACAGAGCCAGAGATATTCGACATGGACAAATTTATTTGTGAAGCTGGAAGCAAAAAAATCAACCGAGAAATATAAGCTATAAGTGCTAGACTGAAATAGGGATGGCAATGTTCCCAGAGTGGAATGGTAAGACGGAGGCAGAAAATATATAAGAGGCACAAGCCTGTCACACATCCTACTTGGACAGCATGCATGATGAGCTAAACATACTTGGCTGATACTCAGTAATGCTTCGAAAACAGCGCTCGTGTACCCAGACCCTTAAGTCATGATGCTCTTCGAATGGCAGCTATAGAGCGTTCAAATCTGCAACCCGGATATCATACGAAACCTTCCAGTGTTGTGATAGTGTGGATTTGACAATCAATATGAAGGACGCCCTATGACTCCTCGAATACTTACATAAATGTGTATATGACAAAATAAACTAAGTGTGCACATATAACGAGTGACTGGCAGACAATTTACGTTTCGATATTATTAGTTTCTTGTGATAAATATTGAATAATTTCTTCGGTAAAATATTTGAATGCTTATATAAACAAAGAAAACAAAGACCCCTCGCCACTTCTTATACAGATATCATAAACGTATCGTTTATACATCAGCACAAGCACACAACACACGAGCATGTATCAAACAGTCTACTCACCTCAAACAAACAAACGAACGAAGAGCTTTCAATAATTATGATTTATATCATTAGTTTAGCCCAGGTTACACTTGGACCTATGCTCACAAACTTCAAATTACAAGATTTTCCCATTTTATGTACAGTTTCATTGCAAGCATATATAAAGAATAACTTTAATGTGATACTGAAGTGATATCTACGTTCGTAAACAGAAAAATAACCATTGCTTTATACTGTTTACCGCTAGAAAATGAAGCATGGGCCTATGGTATTGGTTCGTCTGATATCTCATTTCACTGGCCTTCTATTAAGCATATATTCGTTCAATTTTTGTAAAAATTACTTTTTATTGTAACCTTTATTCATTTATTCTATCTAAGTATCGTCCAAATGCCAAACAATATAGTGTGTCTGGCTGCCTTTATGCCTATGTTTCATCAACACTGAGGACAGCGGGAATTGAACAAGATTTCAAAATTTTTTTCGATAAGTTATTTGACTATTTAGTACCGAAAGTACCCAATCGCTGAGCTATTATATTGACTTGTGTACGACAATGCCATTGCCATCATACCAAACATTAACTGAATTTCCCTTCGAGCCAATGCATCAGTGGCCGTTCCATTCACCTCCCGCAAGCAAGTGACAGCCTCACAGACATCCATATTTCATGTTGCTCCGAATATTGACCTATTAGTGTAATTTGCATGCATGAATTTATCAAAATGTCATTTAAACATAATCATTGAAAACCTATTGTTGTTTGTGTTTGATCAGTGTAGATTATTTAATACAAGCTCGTCGTCCTCCATGTGCTTGTATCGTTATTTTATCGATATCAATTGGCAAGTTTATGATATATATATATATATATATATATATATATATATATATATATATATATATATATATATATATATATATATATATATAAAGGCATGACGATTCTTTATATAGGTAAGTATTCAGATGTATCACTGGAGAAATATTTTGCATCTGTATCACTGTAAGCCTACAAATATCGGAAACTGATTTCAGACAATCGGGAGATATGATACGATTGCTATCTACCTGAAGCCTACGTCGGTGTGTGGAGAGATGGAACTATATATACTATAACCATTCTAAAAGTTTTCGTTAACACCCGTCCAAAGTCACTTTTGAGAATACTTTAGAAAAATAATGAAAACAGTGTAAATATGGAGAATAACTCCCACGCGAGAAAAACATTGGTTGCGCGTAATGTTACCAGTTTAGCTATTGTCACGAACAGATCAAACTAAACATTCTGAATTGG
>NC_087203.1:20856648-20879148 GCF_015104395.2 Macrobrachium nipponense
GTAGGCAAATTCTACAAATATTTTTCAGTGGCCTAGCAAAATTGATATTTTATTTCAAAAGTAATCATTTTCCTCTTAAGATTCTACCAGTTAGCTATACCAACGAATATATGGTACCCTTGTAATTATTACCCGTGCCATCGGCGTGTTACCTCTAATTATATAAAAAAAAACTGAATTCTATATAAATATCCGTTGCTTCATAATACAAAATGTATTCGATGTAAATTTCACTTCAGTAGAGAAATTTCTTTAGAAATTGAGCTGCCTTTCATTAATACGCACAACGCACATACACATTGACTAAAACTAACTGAAACTATTGTCCTCAAACACACACACACACACACACACACAAACATATATATATATATATATATATATATATATATATATATATATATATATATATATATATATATATGTTTGTGTGTAAATAAATTCCTCTGTTAAAAACGGGATACGTCTCAAGTATAAAAGGCCCATTAAAGCTAAGGCCTATGTTTCGGTGGACTAACTTCCACCCTTATCAAGCAGTAAATGACAGAAGGAGTTACATTAGCGAAATATGTAGTGGGAGTTATGCCCTTAGTAGATCCCTGGGGATACCGTTGAGCCGACAATGATTCTGATAATTGTCCTAATCCTCTTCAATTAACAGAACCTTTAAGGACAGAATCAATGTCGGCTAAACGGTAACCCCAGGCATCACCTAAGGGCATATCTCACACTGTATATTTCGCTAATATAACTACCTCTGTCATTTACTGCTCGATAAGGGTAGAATATAGCCCTTAGCTTTAAACCAGAGTGTTTTAATATCCTTTTATACTTAATGTTATGAACTTAAGATTGATTATATTCATCCAGGGTTCTTTTTCCAGACTGCTCAGTGCCAAAATACAGGCAAGAACCAGCAGCGACACAAAATCCACAAAGCAAAATAACTCTCAAAGAGGGATACAAAAAACACGAATCAAACTTAACAATAAATTTAATTAACAAAAATCGTCTTAAATTACAAAAAGTAGTCCTCGAAAAGCTTTCTTAGTAACTGGAAAAACACATACGCTACTTTACAATAACACGCGAACCATCACGCGCCTACCTAACTTTTATACCTCAGTCGAAGAGAAAGAAAGGTGTAGGAGGCAGAAAAAGCACACTTTCCTAGCATACGACAGACGGAGTTGCAGAGTGAAGTAAACCTTAAACCTAATGAATTTCACAATAATTATTAATCGTAATACACCTTATAATAATAATATGTCCTAAATTGACGATAATATACACTGAAGAGGTAATGAAGAAATAGCTGAAGAATTCTCAAAGACCACACCGAATTCGTAATCAAAGATTATAACGCATCAACAGCGATTGTCCTACTCCGGATCACTAGGGGTGTTCTTGCACCGAGGGGATCACCAGGGCAACGTAAATTGTATATTATGTAAGCAGACGGGGAAGAACATATACGGTCCGCTTACCGTTCTTCGCCACTAGAAGGCCTCCTGACGACTCCAGGAGGTCAACACACGGCAACAGCCAGCAGCAGTGACAAGCAGCAGCACAAAAGCAACAGCAATGCTTTTAAGTGAGGCTAAAATTCATTAGCAGGAGCCTCTCAAATTCAATGGAAGCTGCAGGATCAGGAACAAATATCTTCCGCTAATTAAGCCGTGAAAAAATATGCTGCAAGACCTCCTCTGTTGGGGAGCCGATACTCTCTCTTTGACGAATACTGGTTTCGTCAAATCCTCGGGATTGCCGAGTTCTAAATTAGAAAACTCCTTACTCTGTGCTACTATTTTAAAACGCCTTAGCGTCCCAGGTTGAACGTCTTCCCAAAATTAATGACTTTCTTATTACTACTACCAGTCCTCATGTCAGTCATTTGTCTGTCTACTTTATATAAATCTAAGTCAACATCCGCGAGATCCATCTCCCGAGCTCTAGATCGGGTTACTACAGAGACAGGCTTATAAAAATTAGTTAATATATCATCGCCTTCACAAGTCACATTCAGGAGAGTCAAAATTGGACATATATTATCAATTGCACCTTCACCTTCAGCCAAATCATTCCCTAAAAGGAGGTGAATACCGGGAAACTGGCAAACTGTCTACACAGCAGTTTAGCAGTCCTTTAAAATACTTGGTGTGAATATTAAACTTCTCTAAAGGACAAGACGTAATAGAGTTCGGGAAACCACCCAACACCACAAATTCATCGTTGGAAAATACAAAATCCTTCGGAACAGCAGTTTTTAATATGAGAGACTGTGCTGCTCCAGAGTCCCGTAATACCTTTAAACAAACCTTTGTTTTTTCATTGTTACCAACAAACACAGACCCGTCAGAAATATACCTCTTAAATTTTAGTCACTTTTCCTGTTCCATACTTTGCTTCAAGTTCGCCGTTTTTCAGCTACAACAATGTTTACTGGATTAGACCTCCTCTCCTGAAAGTTTTTTCCAACCGTAACAATTAGCCTTAAAACGTGCCCCGTCTTGTGGCACCAATAACACTTCACACTACTACTACTACTTGTACCAAAATTTCTACCACTACCACCACCACCATTAACCGATCTACGACTGTTTACGAAACTACGCGAGCCGCTTACACTTCTGTCTGATTAGATACTTTTTCTGACTCGTCATTATTTGACCTAATGTTCCTCTAGAAGACTGACGATTATTACTACGTGTATTATATTCATGGGGAGAGAACCTATCCTGATTAATCCTTTTCCTAAGGGTTCCTCCCGAGTGGGTAAGTGCATACTCGTCGGAAGCAACTGCTATTTCCTGAATGGAGTCGAGCTTCAACTCCTCCAAATGAATTCGCAAGTCACGACTCACGTTCCTCTTAAATTCCTCTGCCAGAAGGAGCTCTTTCAGTTTAACAAAATTGTCTACTTCTTTTGACTTCAGCCAGTCATCGAGAAACTGAACTTTCTTTCGAGCAAAAACTCAACATAGGTGACGTCAAGATCCTTCCGCAGATTACGAAACTTCTGCCTGTATGCTTCAGGCACCAAATCATAAGCTTTCAGCACAATACTTTTTACGGTGTCGTAATCCGCAGAGAGATCGTCATTAAGATTATTATAAACCTTAGAGCTTTACCCACCAAACGACACTGAACTAATGTTATCCACATATCCTTTGGCCAAGCAAGCTTCTTAGCAATTTTCTCAAATGACACAAAAAACTCATTAACCTCCTCCTCGGAAAAGTGTGGTACCAGTTTTTAACGCAGCGAACATATTAAACCTTGTTTCATCAACACTAGAATTATTATAACTACCATTCTTTCCCTGATTCAACTTAATCTGTAATTTAAGCACCTAAATTTCATGCTCTCTTTCTTTTGCCCTTTCATCGGCTCTAAGTTGGAGAGCTTTAAACTCCAGTTCCTTCATCTTGGTTTTTTCTTTCAAAATTTTCCAAATGGTCATCACACTATCAATAGGATTTGCTTTACCTCCACCTTCCAATTCCTCTATCTCCCCAGGCTTACTCTCATCCAGCCTACTACTTTCCAGAACATCCTTCCTATCAAGAGTCTCTCTATATATCCTCGCGGCCTTCAAGACCTCAAATAACAACGGTCCCTTCTTAACCTCAGTGGCCAAACTTAAATCCAGAACTCTGCAATCAACCGCATTGATCCCTTTTTAGTTCAAATAGATCCTCTTCCCAGTTAGGACTAGCCAAAAAGTTCGCTACCTCAGCTTCTTCACTCTCAAAATAATGCATCCTGAATTAATTAAATAGAAATAATCACTCGAAATACGTTCAGTGGCTTGACCACCTCTCCGAGTGCCGTTTACAGTTGAAAATTATGCCGCTAAACTGGATCCTGGCTAAAAAGGTCGCCAAATTATATATATATATATATATATATATATATATATATATATATATATATATATATATATATATATATATTATATATATATATATATTATACAAATGGAGCAAAGAGATATGCTTCACACTCACACCCACACATAAACTAACACACTCATGTGTATGTGTATATTTATATATAAGTGTGTGTGTTTTTGTGTGTGTGTATTATTTCTAAATGTTAATAATTACAATTATTGCTAATTTTTGTGGCTCATTTCAGCCTGATTGCGTTTTGTGATTTATCTTTATGCTTGAAAATTACCTCCATGCTCGAGGATGCACAAGGCGGCCATTAACTTAGATTAGCCTCATTAGAGCATCAGTCAGGCCGAAATCTTGCTCCATTTATTTAATGACCGTAGAGTCATAATGTTGACTACGGTAGAGATGAGGTCGATGCTGGGAATTAATATAATTACTTTACTTTTATATGTGCACAGTTCCTCAACAAATTAACCGTAATTGCGTAACAGCTGATGAAAACAACTGAAAATTATAAGTTTTAATGATAGTAATTTAGTCAAATAATCTTTTTTTTTATTGAATTAAAGCTCCTACATTTAGGGAACATATAAGAAACTTATATCTAAAGCTGGCACCTGAGGAAAGAAATGAGTCGGCGAACAGCGCAATTCACAGTGTGAATGTGAGACTAAAACGCATAACGAACGCTTTAGGGTCAGTGGTGGACGCAACGTCCTGTATTAAATCCAGTTAAGGCGCTAGATAAATATGGAAGCAAAACTCGGGTAATGAAAAGACTGCTAATGACGGTGATTAAAGGGAAATGAGGAAGTCCTGGCAATCTGAATGACGTCTACGAAAGCATAAGGAAAGTTAAGGATGTTCCTCTGCTGATGAGATAATGATGAAAAGGTGATGGAGATGGCCAGGAAATGTCCTTCTCAAAGTCCCCTGAGAGAATACAACGTGACAGTTTCAGCTGGGCTCAAGTGAGTTCCAGAAAAGCTGGAAGACCCAGGCTTACTGGTATGGGGACTAAGAACAGAAATGCTGGTCATGAGTGGAGATGAGTGGAAGATAGTGCATCGGAGAGATATGAGTTGCGGAATTTCGTCAGGCGGCCTTGGAGGCGAAGATCTGATGATGGCGATCAAGAAACCTGAATAAGATGAATTCAAATAGACTGGAAATACGTATGTTTGCTCGTATTTAGGAGAAGTTATATCAGCACAAGGGCGTCATAATATGGAAACAAATACCGGATTTTTGCTGGTAGACAAACCAAAGCAACAGATTTTCTGAAACATTTTCCACACTGCAAGAGATAAAAACTAATTTACGCAGAAATACCGTTCAAGCGGTGAACACGTAGTTGGCCTGGAAATGCAGAATTTTTTTTTTTTTTTTTTTTTTTTTTTTTACAGAATGAATTCCAGGGAACGTGAGGTTTTCTTTACCTAATATCGCCACTCATTCATCGTACACTAACATACTTCTATACCATGAATGAGCAGGATAGGTACTCTGCTTTCCTGCGTTTATTTCTCATTGCATTTCCGTATTGCATTATTTCTGAAGTTCACTCTCTCTCTCTCTCTCTCTCTCTCTCTCTCTCTCTCTCTCGCTTCTCTCTCTCTTCTCTCTCTCACACACACACACACAGACACATTCAAACCACTACATGGCATCTCCTCTTGACTTAAATTTTTTGTGACTGATTTTATCATCTTCAGGTTTCTTATTATAAACACGATGATCTTGACATCTTCAGTTAGAAAAAATGATCTTTAATTTTGTTTCTCATGAACTCTTACATGTACGATCATATTAAACACCAGTGATATTTGTAGTTTTATTTTCTTACTTGAAAACTATGACAATTGTTACGTCTGTAAAACATCAGCATATGTGTATAAAATGTTAAAAAATGCTAATTTTTATTTCATCTCTCAAACAGAAATACAATTTTAATCTAATAGCCTCGTTTGTCTGGCAGACCGGGTTGAGGCAAGCTCCAATCTCTGTTTCAAATTCATCTCTCTCATCTATTTCATATTCGAAAAAAAGAGTGATGTGAGCTTCTCCGTCGTTGAATCTTTCATAGTGAATATATCATGCGCACTTGTCGTCTGATCGGCTCTCTCTCTCTCTCTCTCTCCCTCTCTCTCTCTCTCTCTCTCTCTCTCATTTCTTCTTAGATAAGAGAACATAGTTGTCTCTTGTAGTACCATAATTCCTTTTTTCATTATTGAGGATATTTTCTCGCTCTCTCATTCCTGATTCGTGACCGTTACCTCTCTCTCTCTCTCTCTCTCTCTCTCTCTCTCTCTCTCTATCATATATAGATTTGTCATTATCCATCACTCATTTTGCCTTATTATTTACTGAAAAATGTAATCGTGATAAAATTGTATTTCTTAAATCTAGATTCTGGAGAAGAAAGCTTATTGAAATGAGGCAATCAAATATTGCCTCGGTGTGGCTTATTTCATTCCTTTGAACAACGTGTTATAAAATAGAGCAAGCCTTATAAAATATTGCAAGTAGGTTCTGGGAAATGAACACAAATACACCATTGGGAAATGTCATTGTAAAGGATAGTCTTATATATTTTATCCATTTCCCTAAACGCTAACAAGAAAAATTATCATTAAGTATAATGATTTTAGCTATCACATTTTCTGCCCCTAATTAGAATTCCTAATTTTATTTCTATTTATTTCTTATTTTGGTTATTATATTCTCATTTATTTCTTCTTAGTGATTTTATCATTATCCTTTCTTTTGATTTCGTATAGTCTTATTTAAATATGCTACCTCTGGAAAGAGGCGACTAAAAGTACCACTGAATACAGTTTTTCCTTTTTGACGTATAAAACGGGTGTTTGGCACCGCAAGAAACTGCGAAGGCAAAATGAAAAAGAAGTAATTCACCTCAGTCCAAATCACTTCAGAGAAGAAGCCTCACCGCTAAAGTCTAGTCATCCTACGTCTCGGTTCTCACGCCATTTGCAATGAGATCAAGTCAACAAAAACCTGTGACCAAGTAATTGCTTGGTAAGCACTTGCTTCAGCGATCTCTCTCCTTTCACTCTTCTTCCGCCTTTCCTCTTTTCCTCCGCTTCTTCTGCTTTCTTTTCTCCCGTGGGAGTCCCGCCTGATTTCAGATTCCAGGGGCGAAAGCACAGCAGTCGTCCAGATGAGGTCGGTTCGAACAAATTCTCGTGGATCTTTCGCTAAAACGAAATAAACGAACACTTTATCACATTCCCTCACTTTTTCTCTCTTTTGTTCTTGGGTCTGCAATAAAAATCACGCACTTCATAATGATTACTGCGGGATATTACCTGCAAACTTTTATTTCTTCTTCTTTTTGTTTAGATACTTTTAAGGATTCAAAATGCCAGGAAATGGAAAGATTTCACAGTGAAAAACGAGCATGAAGGAGTTATTCGGTCTTGTAAAGAAAACGGGAGATGCCTATATATTCTCACTGATGACCGTCTCGATTTGGAGAAACAGTTGTGTATGCCCATGAAATCTGGATGGGCCTTCTGTGACGAGAGAGAGAGAGAGGAGAGAGAGAGAGAGAGAGAGAGAGAGAGATACGCAGCTCGCTTTTTGTAATAAAAATGAACTGTTTGTGTGAGAACAAAAGTACTCAGTTTGGATATCGCCGCGTTCTTCCGTTAAAGAATCATTAATTTCAAAATGCATTGTAAGATTGAACGGACTTGATTTTCACAAATCACAGAAATTGATCTTACTTTTTTTTATCCAAATAGATAAAATGTATTGTTAAATATCAAGGTAGAATTTCTTTTACGAAGGTTATTTTAGTCCTTAGAAATAGAATGACGTTTTGAAGGCTTAACAGTTTTTTCAGTAGGGCGGAGGCAAGGGCTGGGCCATCGCGCAGTAGCACAGACCTAAACTAGAGCACTTGAAAGACCGAAGGATACATTCACGTATCAACGCGCACACGCCCCACGCATGAGCGAAATTTGGTAGTTGGCAACAGCTTACGTCAGTTAAACAGTAAATGTAACGTAAAACATACGTAAAATCTAGACGTACGGTGACGGGTCGTCCGGGCTCTAAGCTCTGCCCACTAGGGCGCCGTAGCCCGCTCCAGTTTTGAAATGTTCAAAACAAGTCGTGGGTGGTCCACGCCAAATGTCACCTGACGTAGCTCCAGGCCATTGCACGTGGGACCCACGGTGACTACTGCAGGGTAGGCGCTAGGGTCACCTGCATTGTTCGCCGTCGTTGTTTTCTTTCCGCCGCGAAGCACGTGGGCCTCCTAATTGCGCTGTAGCCTGCGGTGAAACCAATTGGCGCATTTACAACCCTGTACGACATGGCAACCCCGTAGCGTGGTATAAAGGTCATGGTCGGCGCTCAATACAACAACAACAACCCTCAGGTCAGCTGTTGTTTCCGTCTCCCGAGACCAGCAGTTTCCTCCAAGTACTCTCCACCAAACGCCCTTCAAGATGCTGAACCTCCTAAAACGACCAAGAAGGGACCATCAACGTCCCATCTTGCAGGACCTTCTTTCGGGTCCCGGAGAAGACTCCTACAGCCACTCCTGCAAACACTCAGGTCGAGGAAATGTCATCTTCCACCTACAGGAGTCGGAGTTGGATGAGATCACGGTCTAGTTGACGTACATAGAACATTACACTATCGGCGTGAGTTCCAGGTAGACGTCCGACCTTGCTTTCTTTGCGCGTACAGTTGGACACAGGTTTCCCTGGTACACCTTCTTGAGGGACTTCGAAAAATTATATGGTAACAGTGTTTACTGAGGGGAAGGACTCTTCCTGTCTTAGCAAGAGTTCACCAATAAGCTCTAGAATTCTTTCAGTGGGAGGAGTCATTAGGTTAAGGGAATGAGAAAACACACACACACCACACACCACACGGCACGGTAGGTGAAAAGAAAAAAAAGAAATCTTGAGGCAGGTTATATCACTGTAACTAAATTACTGTCTCACTTTTAATATAAGTTTGTTTATTAAGATTCCATTTAACTTTCGTCTAAGACGTTATCTTTCCACCGTGTCTGTTATTATATATCGGTCATATTCATTACGCAATACTTAAAATTTATCAAAATTTTAGTATATTTGGTATTGGAGAGAATCAGGAACATCATAACAGGATATTTTAACCTTATCACGTAAACCAAGTTTATACTATCATTTGCAGTGCGTTTCACTACCAATAATTATAATAGGAAGCTATAAAGAGAAGCGCAGCAGCCACTTCATTGAACATACTCAAAAACTCAGTGAACGTGTTGAAAGAGTGTGACACCTTAGCTCCTTTCTCTCTCTCTCTCTCTCTCTCTCTCTCTCTCATATTAGCTAATTTAAAGTGACATGTCATCTAGAAATACCACTGTGCTAAGTATGCAGTTTTGATATGTCATTAACACCCTCTAATCTTGACTAAACTAATATATGCATATATTTTTTCGGGGGGTGGGCGGGGGAGTGTGTCGGGGAATTGAGTTCTTGTTGTTAAGCCGTCTTACAGGTTTTGGAATTCTAAAATGTAATTCAAACTGACAAGCTTCTTGCTTTTGCTGTACCGATGTCCTCAGCCTGGCTTGCTACAACTGAAATGGGTTGGGGCCTAGGGGTAAGGTGGGCTGTTGCGACCCCGATGAGTGGACGAAGTACTAGATATGCTCGTGGATATAGTGTATGGCTAACGAAAAAGCGCCACTTGAAATATTTTCTTGTTTATCTTTAATGCCTGCGTGTTTTTAGTATTTATCCTAATATTATTATAGTACTGTAGATTTTCTGAATACAACAACATTTACAAGAAGAAGGATTGGATAAAACTCACTCTCTCTTGTAAATACATATAGAATGAACAAGAGAGAGAGAGAGAGACTAGACGTTTACTGAGGAATCAAAATGAAACTACTAGGGTCAGAGAACATTCCACAACTTGTAATGGACAGTGAAGAAGGACTCCCAAACTTGGTGCAAACTTTTAACCATTCCCATATGGTAAACTTAATTCGTTTGTCAATGATAAACAATTGTTGATATTCAGAGGTTTCATGTATTCATGGTTAGGTTTTTATTCCCTCTTGAATATACTGTAGAGGTTATTCCCTAAACGCCGTTCATTACAATAATTATTACATGATATGGATAAACATATCTACTTGGCTTTATATAATATATTAATTGTGATACATGTTTTAATGTCATACGGACAGAAATTCCTTTCGCTCTTATCATCATTCGTGTGAGGATAAGAGACAAGACGTCTCTACTGTTAAACAGCCCCTTCAGTCATTTACCTGTCCATTGTGAAAAGAGCTATTTGGAGAAATGTAGTTTGATGATATTGTCCTAGGGTTCTCTTTTTAGATAATTTTTAAAGAAAAAAATCCAGGATAGCGAAATTCCCTTTAGATTTTTGAACTCCATTGAAATATCAAATTCACCTTTCTAATAAATAAATATAATAATCATGACCTGGAGCTTCACGATATTCATAGGTCTGTTACGATTTTTGTTTACATCATACGACATGGAAGTTCGGCGGAAGCCATGGGGTAATCCAAATATACATACTCAATTTTTACATTTATTTTTAAATATTAGTGAGAAGTCCAGCCACTTTCCTTTTAGATCACCTCTTGTAATCTGTTAGGCATAGAAGATTCATGGTTTCTGACGATCCGTGGTTGGTTGTGGAAGACCTTCCATTGTGTTCCCAGTGGTCCTCTCCCTCTCAGGCTTCCACATTTTACCAAATTAGCCTAAATATTCTCATGAGGTTCAGGTCTGTATCCTTACTTGGCCAGTCAAGCAATTGCAGATCCTCTCGACCTTGAAACAGAGTTCCTGGACTATTCTGGGCCAGTATGGATGGGCAGCGGTCGTGAATGAAAACATGACAGGAGCAGGTGGGGAGGAATAATTCCGCTGTTGAAGTGAAAGAAGTTAGAAATCCTGAAGAATTTCAATGTATTTTTCACCAGTGAACCTCCACTCAATCCTGGTGATATCATCCATACAATGTAAGAAGATCCAGCCCCACACGCTTACTCTGAAATGCCCATTCCTGGTCACCTCGTAAATGTTTCGTTCTGTAGTATCTGAAGGGAAAAAATCTAATTTTTTGTAACAATTTACGGTTTCTGCTTTTCGTAACTAGGGAAATGGAAATAAGCTATTCTCGTTTGGGAAATAAAACGCTAAAGAACCCTTGCAATAAGTTAAGAATGTTTATTCATCTGCAAGGATTAATACTTACAATAGTATTAAGTTTGATCTGCAACGGTCCGTTATGATATGATATTCTTTAATTCAGTAAACAGTCTGTACTCTATAGCTATTATAAGTTTGCCTACGTCATTATTCATAACATTAATAATGCATTTGCTTAATGCCTGAAAGCTGGCCATAGTAGAACTAATGGGGGGTTTTCAATGAAGATTTTTTATTTTCACACTTCTCGTGGCAATATAATTTAATTAGCGGAAAATACATGGTTATTGACAAAATTATTATCTTTTGAATTAATTAATATTTACCCTTGCTTATAAGTTATTATAATCTGACTGTTATTAATGATTATAGAAACTCACCTTATATTACTCGGTCTTCACTTATGTTTCCTGCCGTGACTTCTGCTAGTAAAAGACCTTTCGTCACTGCATACGACTCGAGACCAAAATTCCATATCCTCCCCCACAAACTGTTGAACAAAGGCAAGACTATCAGCACGATGCCGTTCGGCGAGAAATTCCTTCTTGGCAGGAATTCTATGAGGTATTCCTGCCTCATGCAGACGTCTTCGCACCGTCATAGCCGAAACATTTAATGCCAGACGTTCACAAATAGCAATATTATTGGTAAAAGGGTCTTCTGCTGCTCGTCGAATGTCGTCGTTATCCTAACGGGTGGTCATTCGTGGTGGAGGTCTTCGAACTGAAATGCGTAATTAACATGCAGATACCTAGATAATCAAGATTAATTATAGCCTGTTTTACTTATGGGAACGCTATTTGGTATTCTGGGAAGTAAAGAGAAGAATCACTATTAGAGTTCAACAGGACCAAGGCAACTATAATTTAGGTTTCATGATTTTACGGGTTTGTAAGGTTTATTGTTTAAAAAAATAATAATAAATGAAATAAATAAATGCTATCCAAAGTCGTCAATTTCCCACTGTCCTAAGCATGCCTCCTTTTCCATTTATTTACTGTTGTAGGGGAGACGTCAAGACGCTGTGCAACAGCACGTATTGGAAGCCCACTTTCTCGTAGAGCGACGATCTGCGCCCGGAGAACCATATGTTGCTGTTCATTTGGAGACTATAACGAATACTACTAGCAGAGGACAGATAACCTATCAAAATTTATACAACACCTCAGTCTAGCCATGATTGGGTGACAAACTTGTTAGCGTGTAATAGGGGTGCTGTAGCAGTGATATCGTTATCACTGAACAAAGTGATATATTAAATCACACGATTACTGGGACTGAGTGATTGATTGGCTGTTACTGGCATTGCAACATCTCAGGTCATTACTGTCATTGATAACGTTTAAAATTCTGTATGTCTTCATAATGATAAATTGTTAATTGTCTGTTTGAAACACTAAAGGTGGTGGTGTTCCTCTCTTAAAGTGAATTCCATTAATCTGCTTTCGGGCTGTAGTTGTATAAGAGGTTGGAGGAGGCAAACTTGTAATAAGTATTAATCATCATAGATGAATAAACATTATCTTTAATGCAGTGGTTGTTACTTAGCATCACATTTCCCCAAACGATCTATATCATTATTTTCCAGTTACGGAAAGCAACGCGTAAATTGTAAAAAAATTCAGATTGTTTTCCTTCAGATACCACCGAGGAAACATTTACGAAGTTGCCAGGAGTGGCTTGTAACCGTAAATGTGTGGGCCTGGATTTCCTTACATGGTATATGTGATATCACCAAGACTGAAGGGTTTCCCCAGTGGAAAATACGTTAAAATTCTTCAGGATTTCTTACTCCCTTCACTTCACCAGCGGAATTATCCCTTTCCACCTAGTCCTGTCATTTTCATTCATGACGGCTGCCCCATACCATACGGCCAGAATAGTCCAGAATGGTTTCTAGATCGAGAGGATTTGAATTGGTTGACTGGCCAAATAAGGGTGCAGACATGAATCCCATAGATCCCGAGAAAGATAAAGTCGATTTATCAAATATTGAACAATTCACAGGTGCCCCGAGAGAAGCCGAAGTGCAGTGGAAAAATCACTGAATTTTCTAATCAGTTTTTCTCACGTGTATACATAAAAAAAAAAATAAATCATTTTTGTTCCCGTTATTTTTATGCTCATCCATTTCGTATGAAGTAGCTACTGTCGCATATCTGTAATATAAGCATTAAGCAGGTTAGGAGATTAATTACGTTTGCTTTATGTCTATTACAATAATTAGAATCATAATTACCTGACTTGTTATCGAATTACAGTTACAACTTCAATTACAAGATGGGGAACAATATCAAATACAATACAATTTTAATATTTCAAAATTGTAATCACAGCTACAAATACATATATAAAACGTATTACTCAATTACATTTCGCACACCTATTTAATTTTAAGAAATGCAGATAGTTGCAAAGACTTTATACTTGAGTTTGGTTTCCTTTTACAGTCAATTTCTGCAACAATTGTAATTTGTAACTTATGATACCTTTAGTACAAATACAAAACAAACATATCTAAAATATTTTAGACCTGTAGAAATTATCGTTAGCATCCTATGATTTGCCTAAGTAAATTTTTAGTATTTTTATTGTGGTGAAAAATTATTATTATGCTGATTATAAGAAATGATACTGAAATACAAAACTCAAATACTGGAAAAAATTTCACAAAACTTTTTGCACAAAAAAAGGAAATAAATGGAATAAAAATTTTTTTTAGAATTGGTAGCTGGCTTGTCAAGATTCTCCCTTAATAATATAATAAATGAATTGGGAAGGGAGCGACTCAAAACATCTCTCCATTGCATTTGGTCAAGATGAGTTCTCGAAAAGTAGAGGGCGGCTCTAGGATAACAATCTCAAATAAAGTTTTCAGTTACAATTACAATAACAATTACCATTAATTATAATAAAAAACAAATAGAATTACAGTTAACTTCAAAACGTGTAATTAAAAACATATCAGATAAATGACAATTACACCAAGCCTGAATAAAAGGTAAGGTTATTTGTAATTGGTAAAGCTCTCTTACTGTGGGTTTCACAGACAGTGCAGTCACGTTTTTGGTCAATAACACTGTAATGAAGACTGGTATCAGTACGAGATTTTGCTGTAATTTTTCGGTATAATCAAGGCTTTAACTCTATTGGATGTCCGTAAAAATGCTCAATTTTTATTTGTAACACATAGAGTAACTATAACCAGTTACCTATTCAAACCAATCTGTAGGCAATTGGCGGCTCTCTCTTGCTAAAAAAAAAAAAAAAAAAAAAAAAAAAAACAAAAAAAAAAAAAAAAAAAAAAAAAAAAAAAACCGTTAAAAAGTTGCGTAACAAACGGATTTCTGCTACCATGCCGACAGCTATGTTCCTAGGCGGCCATCTCTTCTTCACCTTCGTAATGCAAGCATATGGCTGATGCCCTGAGTCCAAATGAAGCTTGCGAAGGAGGTAACTAAACACAAGTATAACAGTAGATTTACCATCAATCACAGTGTCTATCGTTCTACTACTCCACCATACATGCAGATATCTCTTACTCCAATAATTATAATCATTTACTCATAACCCAAGTCAATAGTCACTAAAGAAAGAAAAGAAATTTTGATCTTAAGACAAAACTAAGTAATAGCTACTACTACTGCTGCTGCTGCTGATGCTAATAATAATAGTTAAAAAAAAATGCTATATTTTACTGGTTATTATTATTAATAATTATTAATATTGTTCCCCTTGTTTTCAACGTAGACCAAAAGTAATATATCCATTGCCTAAGGTAAGGTAGTACGGTACGGAATTTGCAAATTTTTTCCGTACCTGAACTGTACCGTACCGTACTTCGGTAAAATTGTCGTTGCGTAATTCCGTACCGTACACATAGGCTATAAATATCAACCGTACCGTACCGTACCGTAATGCCAGCCTTGCTGGCAGGTAACAACAGCGTGAATCGTTATATATATATATACAACATTTTAAATTATTATTATTAGATTAGATAGATAGATAGATAGATACAAAAAAAATCGTGCAAAATATACTTAAACAAGTAACATTCAGAGAGAGAGAGAGAAGGGAGGGGGAGGAGAGGTGAGGGAAGTCTCTCAAGACGGTGTACCAGGTAAACCTGTGTCCAACTGTACTGTCACGCACAATAGTTCGTTCCCTCCGCTGATCAGAGTGAACACGAATCCTCGACTATGAAAACCCGGAGCAGTTGAGCAAGTAACCAACGGAGCATCCAATAGATGTTGCGCCGTCAGGACAAGGAAGGAGGAGTGGGCAGCAGATAGTTTTCTTGAGCATAGAGTAAAGTATCCTTAATCTATTAACGTTAATTAAGAGAGTGGTCGTAAACATTTTGTTGTTGACGATACTGGGTTTGAGTGTAAAATGTGCATTTAAGGAAATATGCGAAATAAATATGAGACTAAAAGTGCTTAGGAACTCAGTATTTATGAAATGGCATTTCCTATAGATTTATTAAATCTTATATACTGACATGACTGTCCACGAGATCGATACAAAACTTTCACCAAGTGTTAACGGTGGTGTTCTGTAAGCAGCAAGCCACCTCTATATATATATATATATATATATATATATATATATATATATATATATATATATATATATATATATATATATATATATATATATATATATATATAGAACATTTATATCAGCAAATTAGCTAAATTTTCAGCTCACTTACTTTATTGAGGTAGCAACCATACACACAGATACATGTCTATATACTTATACAATTCATGATTGGGCCAACCTCCATAGAGAAAGCGGGCGATGTGGGCAATAACACAAAAAATTTGGGCTATATATAATTTTCTTTATTTACTAAATTTTAGTAATTAAAACAACGTGAAATATTAGAATACTTTCACCAATATAACAGGTTCATATTTGGTGGCAAAGAGAAAGACAGAACCACAGAATATAACAAGACAAAGATGAGTAGAGAGAAAGAGAGAGAGATAACTTATTAAGTTCTTTTCTAGATTATGGTGTGAAGAAGCCTCGTGTTCTTATTTTCTTCCTAGCACCAGGTCAGTTGCAAAATACGAGTCATTATCCATTTTACTATATTTCTTTAGTAAGGATATTTTCATCCTTGTTTTCAAGATGCATTGTAATAGAAAATAACTTAACTCAATTCCTGTGTTTCAAGAAGCAAAGTAGTTTTCTAGTGCCGATGTAGTTATAGCCAATTCTAACGTGTAAAAGAGTTAATATGTTTTTGTAGGAATGTAACTTTTCTCTCCTGTAAAGTCAACTGCCATAGTCCTTGCCGTTCCCTGACCATTTCCTGTCTTAGGGAGGGTTAGGAGCCACTAGCTTCTACCTTTGCATTGGAGAGTTAAGTTGCCTAGTATATGGCCATTCGTAGGCTGCAGCTTTTAGCTCCACTAATTCTATCAGGGCTTATTTCTTCTACCTTTTGGACCCCCTTTTAATAATCTAGCCTTAGTTTCTTAACTGCTGTGCTCTTATTCTGTCTCAACTTTATTACCTTAATCTGTTTTCCTTCTTTTCTTGGAATGAAGCGCGTTTTGTAATTCCCTTTATTTCAAAATAACAAAATAAAAGTAGTGATATTTACAAAGCCTTCTATGTTCAAAATTTAAGGCTTATTTCAGTTTGACTAAATGTTAAACTAAAAAAACCATCACATTTTTCCGACAATCTGGCAGATAAATTTGAACCAATATCACTTTTTTTTTCATTTAATTTTGAGATACTATAAATATTACTTTTCACTTTAAACCTATGAAATATGCATGATCTTCCAAAACATTAGCATTAACTGGTAATCAAGTAAAAGGAACATAACTAAAAACACGTGAGCTAGTGTCAATATTTTATCATTATTATTTGTATGATAATATACAATGAGTAGGATGTCCAACCTCCATCTGCATCTGTGACCTCACACAGACGATCAGGTATGGAATCTACAGTTTATATTATGTAACAGAAGTGTGGGTTATGTATTTGATTTCCCTGGAACGTGTTTTACGCAGATATTTTTTTTTTCTTTATCAAGCACGCTTCTACAATACATTTTCTTAACCTTACATGTCATGTCGTTTTCATTGTTGTATTTATTATTTGACGACATTATTGACTCTGTAATTGTTTTTAAATAGTATTTAATTGCTGTCATTATCGTCCGTATTAAACAGTATTATTTACATTTGTGTTATAAGGATACGTTCACACCAAATGCGTTGCCTATAGAAATGGGGCTGTTAGGATTTTCTGCTTTATTTCTATATTGGATTTCAATTTACGAATCAAGTTATGCTCAAATAAAATTGTACTCCTTTATACCTGATTTTCGCTTTTATATAGGACAAAATTTAGTATAATTAAATTTCGTTTTACCTTTTCTTTGTATGCATATGATATAAATTTAAAATCTTAAAACTTACCTATAGTTTTGAAAATCATTATGGTTGAGTAGTTGATTATTATATATAATATATAATATTTCTCTTGATGTCTCGGCTAATTCATTTAGAATGATATCTTTTAGTTATTTGGTTAAATCCAATAACAATAAAACGTAGCTTAGAAAAATGGTCATTTTTTGCTCAGTTCCAATTGCCCGCCTGTAGTTAGTATTGTTTTTCTTGTAGACAAAAAGGTAAATAAAGGAAAATCCCTAAATATATTTTAATAGATAAGACGATAAGAGACCAAACAAAAAAGATGCGTACTGCAAAAAGATCCCGTAAAAAAGAGAGAGAGAGAGAGAGAGAGAGAGAGAGAGAGAGAGAGAGAGAGAGAGAGAGAGAGAACTGCAGAAATTTATAACACCTAGAAACAAGGCATGATTGGAAATCTTTCAGAATGTTTCTTGCTATATTTTGATAAATCGAAATATCTCTTGTGAAATATTGAAAATCAAGGAAAAAGAGAGGGATATAGAGGAGAGTATATGAATTTGGTACTCCAGTTTGAAGAAAATGTGGCCTTACTTGGCCTGCCTTGGCAGCAGCTGTTGTGTGACGTTATTGTCTAGATGTTGTCTGAAATACGGAGAGAAGTCTAACGCAAGGATAGTCATGTTGTTTATAGGCTGCCTATTCACTGGTGAGGTTCCTCCTAATTACTGATGATGGAGGTGAACAGGCCAAGGAAATGGAATTGAACGAGAGAATTTCGGCCTTGCGAGACACCACACAGTACCAGAGAGAGCAGCAGTGAACTTGGACAGGATCATTTTTCAGCTGCAACAGAGGCTTGACTACAATGAAGACATTCAGAAGGCGGGCGGAAAGGAAGAAAGCACTCGTGTGATCCTGGCAAGAAAGGGCCCACTTATTCGAAGGTGAGACGTTGTTTCTGAAGGAGAACGATCAAGTGAAGAAGGAGAAGGACGTGCAGATATAGACCGAAGAAAGCGGCGCGGATGGCGAGGCTCGTCCAGGAACGAAAAGACGCGAACGAAAAGCGCTAATGCGACAGGAAGACGCCGAGGTCAGGTTCCAGCTCCTGCAGAAGGAAGTGGAAGATCTCACGAAGGAAACGTGTGTACTATATTATGAAGTTCAGGTTGCGAAACTGAAGAAAGAAAACGAGCTGAGGTGCCTTATAGAGGAAGGGAATCATCGCTTCAAGTCGCTGGATAGGAACACCGGTGTCCAGGGCGAACGGAACGACCAGTTGGAAGATGAGGTTCGACAGCTGCGAGGAGCGAAGGAGAAATCGGTTTGCCAGCTCAAGAACCACCAGGGAAATTACAGATGCCTGGAAAATGAAGGAGCAGCTGTCCATGTTCAAGGAATGGCGCGACCAAGTCTAAGCTGGCCTTGCGAGAGGGCTCAGATGTCAAAAATTTGAGGAGAATGTTTGTTGTATGGAAATTTTTTTTTTTTTTTTTTAATCAATAAAGTTTATTTACAAACTGCGATTTTCATTTACACATTATTTTTTTGCAGCAAATTTTGTTATTTACATAATAATTCGAGTTTAACTCGAATTTAAAGGACTTCTTTCATAAATCCATGTGTTAGAATTGATTTTAGTTTGCAATGGATTTTAGGAGTGAACTGCAATACTTTATTTTATATGGAAGGCTTGATGATGTTTATATGTAATAAGTTTGCTTGTTAATCGTTGAAGGATATGAAAGTTAGAGGGAAATAAGTATAAAATGTTTTGTAAGAGTTTTATTGATTCCTGAAAGGGAAAGGTAAATGTAAGGATTGGTGGAGTGCCAGGATTCGAAGCAGAAGATACAGAGAAGATTGGTGGAGTGCCAGGAAAAGCAGCGGATTCAGAGAAGATTGGTGGAGTGTCAGGAGAAGCAAACGATTGAGAGAAGATGGTGGAGTGCCAGGAGAAGCAGAGGATTGATGAGAAGATTGGTGGAGTGCCAGGAGAAGCAGAGAATTCAGAGAAGATTTCAGGGAGCGTCAGAAGAAGAAGCAATTCAGAATTCAAGAAGATTTGTGGAGTGCCAGGATAAGAAGCAGAGGATTCAGAGAAGCCCTGGAGAATTGAAAGGATTCAGTGGCATATTCTGGTTCTAAGGTTAAACAGAGGTGTTACTCTCTTAAGGGACGGCGGGCGAGGCCCGCCAGGCGTCCCGGGGACCGGCGGGCCTCCGCCCGCCAGGCGTCCCGGGGACCGGCGGGCCTCCGCCCGCCAGGCGTCCCAGGGACAGGCGGGCCACGCCCGCAGGCGTCCCGGGGACCGGCGGGCCTCCGACACAGGCTCCCAGGGGACCGGCGGGCCTCCGCCCGCCAGGCGTCCCGGGGACCGGCGGGCTCCGCCCGCCAGGCGTCCCAGGGACCGGCGGGCCCCGCCTCCGCCTGCCAGGCGTCCCGGGGACCGGCGGGCGGACGTCCCGGGGACCGGCGCGGGTCCCGGGGACCGGCTGTCCCGGGACCGGCGGGCCTCCGCCCGCCAGGGCGTCCCGGGGGCCGGCGGGCCTCCGCCCGCCAGGCGTCGGGGCGGGGACCTGGCGGCCTCCGCCTCCAGGCCGTCCCGGGGACCGGCGGGCCTCCGCCCGCCAGGCGTTTTCCCTCCTCCTCCTTTCCAAGGCCGTCAGGGGACCGGCGGGCCTCCGCCCGCCGGAGGCGTCCCGCCGGGGACCTGGCGGGCCTTCGCCCGCCAGGCGTCCCGTGGGGACGGGTTGGCGGGCAGGCGGCCCGCCAGGCGTTCCCGGGGACGGGCGGAGGCCCGCCCGCCAGGCGTCCCGGGGACGGGCAGGCAGCGGCCCGCCAGGCGTCCCGGGGACGGGCGGGCAGCGGCCCGCCAGGCGTCCCGGGGACGGGCGGGCAGCGGCCCGCCAGGCGTCCCGGGGACGGGCGGGCAGAGGCCCGCCAGGCGTCCCGGGGGACGGGCGGACAGGGTCCGCCAGGCGTCCCGGGGACGGGCGGCAGCGGCCCGCCAGGCATCCCGGGGACGGGACGGGCAGCGGCCCGCCAGGGCATCCGGGGACGGGCGGCGAGGCTCGCCAGGCGTCCCGGGACGGGCGGCGAGGCTCGCCAGGCGTCCCTGGGACGGGCAGCGAGGCTTGCCAGGCGTCCCACCTGGACGGGTGGGCGGGCCTTGACGGGTGGGCGGGCCCGGCCCGCTACGGGTTCCGGGAAGGGGCAGGTGAGGCCCCCCAGGTGTCTTGGGACTGGTCAGCCGGGCCCACCCAGGTTTCTCGGGCCTGCCCGTTTTGCCCACGAACGAGCTGGCGAGGCCCGCCAGGCGTCCCGGGACGGGCGGGCGCGGCCCGCCAGGCGTCCCTGGACGGGCGGGCGCGGCCAGCCAGGTGTCCCTGGACGGGCTGGCTTGGCCCGCCAGGTGTCCTGGGTCGGGCAGGTGCGGCCCGCCAGGTTTCTCGGGACGGGTGGGCGAGGTCTGCCAGGTGTCCCGGGACAGGTGAGTGATGCCCATCTCGCATCCAGGTTCCCGGTGGGTGAGGCCCGCAAGGTGTTCCTGGAATGGGTGGCCATCCCCGCCAGAAGTTCTGGGACGGGCAGGCTTGGCCTGCTGTCCTAGGAAACTTGTCTGGCCTCGCCCGTCCGTCCCGGACACCTGGCGGCCTCACCTGCCTGTCCTTTGACACCTGGTTGGCTTCGGCTTTCAGTCCCGGGATACCTGGAGGGCTTCACCCGCCCATCCCGGGAACGTGCAAGCGGTGTCCTGGGATGGGTGGGCAAGTCACGCCTGGTGTCTGGGGAATGGGCAATACCCATCAGGAGTCCCTGGACGGTCAGGGAAGGCCTGCAATTGGTCCACTTAATGCATCACATTTTGTGTGAATGCACCCTTGTTGTTTGTTATTACACTTATAAAAGTAACTACTTTTAAGGTTACTCTTTTTCTCTTTCTTGCTAGGCGTCCCAGGGCGGGCTGGCGAGGCCCGCAATTGGTCGACTCGACGTGGCGCATTTGTTGTGAACGCGCCCTTGTTGTTTGTTATTACACTTATAAAAGTAACTACTTTTACTGTACATCTAAATTGCCAGCATAAGATAGAGATAAACAGAAAATATATCATTAATGAGTTATACGTAGGGGTACCATTTCCAGTCAAGGATTCTACAGTTCCCCCTAATTCTCTCCATCCTCTTTAGCAATGTGACACTCATTACAGCGATTACACGGTGGATGCGTCTGTCCACATCGCTGCAGGTTATTCCGAGACTTACTGTCAATTAAGGCAACGAGGTAGGTTCTCAAGCAAACTATCTAATTCCTGTTTATAAAAATTATAAAAATAATCATCCTGTGTCTCTCGCTAGTGATGATGGTGTAATACACCGCTCTAAAGTATAGTGAGAGGAAGAAGTGTTTTGGTACCATGGCACACAATAGTTCGTTCCCTCCTGATCCAGAGCGAACACGAATCCGCGACTATGAAACCCCGAAGCAGTTGAACAAGTAACTAATTAAGCACCCAACAGACTGTTCACAAGATCGATACATAACTTTCACCAACAGTGTTAACGGTGGTGTTCTGTAATCTGCAAGCCACCTCGTATATATATATATATATATATATATATATATATATATATATATATATATATATATATATATATGTATATATATATATATATATATCATATAGATATATATATATGACACAGTCCAGACGTACAGGGCGTTTATTCACATGTTAAAAGAGATCAAGGGCAGGAACACGAAGAGATTCACATTATCCTTTAATCCTACGTTTCGTGACAACATCGCCACATCTTCAGGGATTTTTCTACAAAATAATGTATAAAATGTTAACATAAAATAAGAGCTGATCACAAGATCCAATAGTTGAAAAGTAAAATCAGTTTAATGTAAAATTACAACTCTCATACTTAAATTACATGCACACTTGATTAAAACAG
>NC_087203.1:20884148-20890116 GCF_015104395.2 Macrobrachium nipponense
ACGCCCACGCATGAGCGGAAATTGGTAGTTGGCAACAGCTCACGTCAGTAATGCTAAGGTCATACATTCACGTATCAACGCGCGCCACGCCCACGCATGAGCGGAAATTGGTAGTTGGCAATAACTTACGTCAGTAAACCATAAATGTAACGTAAAACATACGTAAAATCGTAGAACGTGCGGTGACAGCTCGCCCGGGCTCTAAGCTCCGCACACTAGGGCGCCGTAGACCGCTCCATTTTGTTTTGAAATGTTCAAAACAAGTCGTGGGTGGTCACGCCAAATGTTACCTGACGTAGCTCCAGGCATTGCATGTGGGACTCACGGTGACTGCTGCGGGGTAAGAGCTAGGGTCACCTCAGTGTTCGCCGTCGTTTTCTTTCCGCCGCAAAGCACGTGGGCCTCCTAATTGCGCTGTAGCCTATGAGGAAACCGATTCACACATTTACAACCCTGTATGACATGGCAACACTGTAGCGTGGTATAAAAGGTCAGGTTGGCGCCCTCAGGTCAGCTGTTTCTGTCTCCTGAGACCAGCAGTTTCCTCCAAGTACTCTCCACAATGCCCTTCAAGATGCCAAACCTCCTAAAACAACGAAGGAAAGGACCATCAACGTCACATCTTCTTGCAGGACCTTCTTTCGGCCGGAGAAGACTCCTACTGCCACTCCTGCAGACACTCAGGTCGAGGAAATGTCATCTTCCACCTACAAGAGTCGGAGTTGGATGAGATACAGTGATGACAGCAACACGGAAGACGGACTAACGGACAGGGAGAAGTGGATATTGAACATATTCTACTTCCTCAAGGCCCACATCGTCCGTCAGAAGAAGCCAAGATGTTGGGACTGCCAGTGGTATATTATAATGTCGACTTACTTTTTTTTTTTTTTTGTTAAATACAATACTTTACAGTACATGCAGAATTCTACCAAAGTGAATTTGACAGCAAACGAAGACGACTAACGGGACAGGTGAAAGGATTTGAACATATTCTACTTCCTCAAGCCCAATCGTCGTCAGAAGAAGCCCAAGATGTTGGGACTGCCAGTGGTATATATTATAATGTCTGACTTACTTTTTTTTTTTTTTAAAATATACAATACTTTACAGTACATGCAGAATTCTACCAAAGTGAATTTACAACCTGGATTTTCAGAATGCAATATCTTTACATTCTCTCATACATGTTCCATCACTTTACAGTCTGCTCCGTTTACAGGCCGGCTATTTTGTACCCTACAGCCCTACAACAGTGGGCATGGTAATGACATGAAGTTGACGTACATAGAACATTACACTATCGGCGTGAGTTCCAGGTAGACGTCCGACCTTGCTTTCTTTGCGTGTACATTTGCGGCGCAATTTACGGTGCTGGCTTTACGTCCGTTAGCCGGGTGTCCTGTTTACCAGCTGTTCAAGGCCATTTTCACCGCAATGATGCCCACGATCCATATACGTGGGCATACGCCGTCGTGATACGTGAATGTGTCCCCAGCATAAATCGTAAATGTTCCGTTCGTGGACGTACGGTGACGGGTTGTCCGGGCGCTGATCTCCGCCCATTGGCGAGGCGCAGTAGCCCCTCGTCCCAGTTTTGAAATGTTCAAAACAAGTCGTGGGTGGTCACGCCAAATGTCACCTGACGTGGCTCCAGGCATTGCCCGTAGGACCCACGGTGACTGCAGCGGGGTAGGCGCTGGGGTCACCAGCATTGTTCGCCGCCGCTGTTTTCTTCCCGCGCAGCACGTGGGCCTCCTAATTGCGCTTTATCCTACGGGGAAACCGATTCGCACATTTACAACCCTGTACGACATGACAACACTGTAGCGTGATATAAAAGGGCAGGTCGGCGCCCTCAGGTCAGCTGTTGTTTCCCTCTCCGAGACCAGCAGTCTCCTCCAAGTACTCTCCACAACGCCCTTCAAGATGCTGAACCTCACAAAACGACCAAGGAAGGGACCATCAACATCATATCTTCTTGCAGAACCTTCTTTTGGCCCGGAGAAGACTCCTACAGCCACTCCTGCAGACACTCAGGACGAGGGAAATGTCATCTTCCACCTACAGGAGTCGCAGTTGGATGAGATACAGAGTGATGATAACGACACGGAAACTCTCCATTGACAGCGGAAGAACTTCTGTGTCATCCTGTCGGACTTAAATGAGAGGCTGGTGGGTGAGTGCCTCGAGCACGAGGACCAATTCATATACAACAAGGGGATGGCTGCCTACAAGGACAAAGCCAAAGTGTGGAAGGTCTTTGATGACAAGGGCAAGTCACTTAGGCCACCAGTGACTGGCAACGAGCTCCGGACATGACTCATGTCCCTCAGGAGCCGTTTCGGACACCTCGGCGATGAGAAGAGTGGCCAAGCGGCGAGCAGGCGACTGACGGACCGGGAGAAGTGAATATTGAACATATTCCACTTCCTCAAGCCCCACATCGTCCGTCAGAAGAAGCCCAAGATGTTGGGACTACCAATGGTATGTATATTATAAATTCTGACATAATTTTTTTATCTGTTGAAAATATACAATATTTTACAGTACATGCAGAATTCTATCAAAGTGAATTTACAACCTTGATTTTCAGAAGTGTAATGTTTTTACATTCTTTCATACATGTTCCATCACTTTACATTCTGCTCTGTTTACAGGCCGGCCCTATTGTACCCTACAGCCCCACAACGGTGGGCGTGGTACTGACGTGAAGTTGACGTACATAGAACGTTACACTATCGGCGTAAGTAAGTCAGTGCGCCGTGCTTTGTACCGCAATATCTTGGGGATGTGTAGTATTTTGCTGGGCCAGTTCAGGTGGGCATCCGACCTTACTTGCGTTGCGCGTACATTTGCGGCCCAATTTACGGTGCTGGTTTTACGTCCGTCAGCCCATGTCCTGTTTACCAGCTGTTCAAGGTCATTTCACCGCGATGATGCCCACAATACATACGTGGGCATACGCCATCTCTGATACGTGAATGTGTGACCCCACCCGCTAAGGAAATCCACACCACGGTCTTCAGACAGTTGCCAGTAATGCAATATATTCGACTTTACCGATGAACTTGTTGGAACTCTGGAAGAACGTTTGAAGTTGTTTATCATGATCTTGTAAGTGCTCAAAACTTAGCCTTATGAATTCCCAGCCAGTAGCTTTTTTTTCAATTGAAAAATAAGGATAGACACTGACCCTTTCCGTTTTTAGTTCATACTGTTTAAACATTTAGTTAGATTTCTATTCTAGTGTTTTTTGACGAGAGGGTAAAAAAAACTTCTCAACAACAGTCGATACTCCTTTAATTTGATGATGAAAAACTGGAATGGAACTTATTTAATATGACGATGAAAGAGTTGAATGAAACTCCTTTAGCAGGTGAAGAATGAAACTTATTTAATTTGTTTACGATGAAAAAAGTAACATAAGTTGTTTACAAGAAGTTTTATAGATATTTACAATAAGTTCAATAAATATACTGTACTAGAATAATATATATACATATATATATAAAATATATATAATATATATATATATATATATATATATATATATATATATATATAGATATATATATATAGATATATATATATATATATATGCCAATAGAAAATGTAATTTCAAAGATGTTACGAGAGAATGCTCATTAGGCCGTTTGAAAAATATGGTTATTAAGCCATTTCAAAAGAACTTTTTTTATACATATTTTTGACATCGATAATCTCATCATTAACAGTGTACTGGGCACACCCACCATATCTTTTAACTTACTATGACATATCTATGATAGCAATAATTGATGGCAGCTGTAAAGAATTTATAAGCTTTGTCTTTACAAAATTTAACTTACTAAAGACTCTTTCTGCATCAGCATTGTAGTTGGCAGAGATAAAATATGAAGAGCAAAATTTGATAAGGCTGAAAACATTACATTACCTTCATCATCTTTAAGATTATCCAACCCTTTATAAATTTTCTCAATATTTTTCTCATGCCTTATTTCATCTGGTACTTGTACAAAATCTAAGCTCTGTCCATTCATCATCTAACTCCTGGTTATGTTCTGCATCTATTCTAGGGACAAGTTTAACTAAGTCTTGTAAAGATGGCATGGCTATTCTTGACCGGTAATCTAGAGCCTTACTGACTGACAGAAACGAAACAATTTCCCACAAAGGGTTGCCAAGATCAAACCTTTTCCTGACTGCAACACAAACAGAAATACAAAACTGTCTACCTCTGTATTTAACATCCTGCACCATATCAGGGTTTTTGAAACAAACTGTGAAGTTCTGCTCCAAAATAAAGATGGTTCAGTGGAACATATAGTTATTGTCATTAAATGGATCGATATTCATCAAAGGATATTTCAGGGGTTTTCCAATGTTCGAGAACCCTTTTTACTCCGTGCAAGGAAAGCCAGCGAGTTTGACAAGGATGGAATATTTTTCGAGGCTTAGTGTTACAAAATTCCTGTGAAAGTTTGAAAGCACTTTTTGAACTATGTGCAAATAATGTATATATATACTGCGAAGCAAATCTTCTCAGTGACGAGGAAGCTTTTGCAGCCTCTGAAGAACATAAAAGAAAAGAATGGCATATACATTTGAATGCAGTTAGTCCAGGCAATAAGATCTTGAGTCTACTACACAGGGAATTATGTTCCCCCATGATGTTAGATGCACCATCAGCTGCAAATCCTATGAAATTACCAAGAGGAATATCATGCTTTGTCAACGTATCTGTTAAGAGAGTATATAAATTTTCTCCAGTAGAACTTTGAGCATTATTTGAGTCATATACATTAATAAGGTCTAGCATAGCTGTGGTGATTTTTTGTTCATGGGAATCCTAAAACCTTACAATTACAGCGCAGGACATTATTGTGCTTACATCAGTTGATTCATCCATCGCGACGGAAAATTTGTTGGTCCTTAACTTTTTTACCAGGCTGTTGGTTACAGTTTCCCCCATGGTTCTAATCATGTCTGTACACTTTGTACGCTTCGTGAATAAACCCTGAGCTATAGCAGAGTCGGGGAACATCCTCTTCATCAAATCGACCAACTTGTCAGCAGTAGTGAATGGCAAATTATTTTTTGCTATGAAACATGCGAGTAGAATGGTAGCAGTACTCACTCCATTGGGAGTGCTGCTGTCGTTTTGGTTTCCTTCAAGCTCTCACTGTCCAAGATCAATTGCACGTTCATTTTGTAGAAGGGTTTGACTTGTGTTATGTCTTTTGATACACGTTAATTCAGTATTTAGTTCCTTGTGGCAGATTCTACAAGAAGCCTTTTCTTGGTTTCCTTCAACTGGTTTTTGCCAAGACTGAAAAATCTTCGTTTACCCAGGCGTCTCGAAAATTGCGCTTACCAGGCATAATCAGCTGTAATCAATATATCAATGAAATGTAACAACGTGCGTAAAATTTGAAATATAAATCTATTTGAGAGTATATATAAGGCATTTGAATTACATGTTCGTATTTAAATATAATGATGAACTTATAATTGATATTCAATCCGGCATTATTGCCATAAATACTAGACTTATATCTTGGGCTAACTAACACTGTTGGTTATGTGATCGCACATGAACTTAAAAAATTATTATCGCTGTATTGTATCACTGCAATTACATAATTGCAATCACTTTCATAAAGAATAATTTGAGCTGCAAATGTAATGGTATGCACCAGTGTTATAACTATGTAATATTTTTCAGAGCAAACTGGCAACGTATCCTGGACCTTGGCTAATATACTACTGAGCCATTTAATTTTACATGAGGATTTAATTACCACTGCATTATATAATTTCTTACTTTTATCATCACACACATAGTCGTTCATTTAAGGTAATATCAACTGAAAACGAAATCATGAGCGCTATCATCTATACTGGTAAACTAGGCTTGTGATTTTTGCTAATATCTTAAGTTATACGAATAATAGTTATGAAATCA
>NC_087203.1:20890616-20900616 GCF_015104395.2 Macrobrachium nipponense
CGACCAGTTCAGAATGTTTAGTTTGATCTGTTGTGGAAATAGATAAACTGGTAACATTATTAAAGGTGTGTACACATGTGAGAGCCGAACCTTGTATGTGTAACCGAGTTAAGCATATACGGTTACGAGGTATCAAAAATGTTATTTAAGGTGGGTACACACGTGAGAGCCGAACCTTGTATGTGTAACCGAGTTACGCAATATACGGTTACAGGTTGTCAAAATGGTTGAGGACGAACCGTAACCACGTTAAAAACTAACTTCATTACAATCCACTGCGATCATCAGTCTGTCTCTGTCCGGGTTGTTTACCGATGATGGCCACCATGCAAGTAGCAGCTGCCCCGTATTATTTATACACATTACTTTAACGAAGAAGAAGCGAAATAAAAGAAGATGGTGGCAATCAAGGTTTATATACTAGAAGGGTAGAATACAGTGGTCGGGAATTACTCGCTGACATGAGATTCCAAGAGTTTCTGGCCACAGTAAAGTCTTTTCTTCGTAATAACTAATAAATTGAAGGACTTCTTCCTCACTCAATCAGCCATGGTAGACATATACGTACTGACTGCCCAAAACAAGGGACTCTACTATGGACGCCTTGTTCATAGTCGGTGTTAACAAGTTCAGGAACCTCTGTTGATACGCGTGTAATACAGGTCCCGTCCACACATGGCGTAACGTGCAAAGAGACCTCCCTTTGATTCGGGCCCAAAAACCGACAAATTGCCGGGACGGAGGGCGAACGAGCCTCAAACCTCGCGGGTCGGGGTTCGGTTCGAGGAACCATCCCCCAAAAACACCAGAGTCAAAATAACAGGGTCTGCTCACAGGCGGTACTAAAACCTATCCCCGCCCTCCCCTTGTGAAACGTCATCAGTTACAAAAGGACCATAATCTTTATGAAACTATACTTAACGATAACATTTTCATATAACTATTTTTGCGATGCCGTTTTTTTTATATAAATTTTCCTTTTATTGCATGTTGCCGTATACTACGTTAAAGTACAAAGAATGCTCTTTCATATGATATATAGCACATTACAATTACGATTACTTTCAAATCCATAAGCGCGCACATAAAAAATTATCTACGCACATAAAAATGTGCAATTGCTTCATCCGTCAACCTACATACATTCACGTTTCGTAGCCTAGCTGACTAAGGGATGATGATAGAAAGAAACTTAAAAATGGATTAGAAAGCTGATAAAATTTACTATATAATGCATAAATAAAATTGATAGGTGTTTGTATAGATATTTAATGTTATGCTGTATATTAATTACGTACAGTTTATGAACATTTTGTACATTTGCTTTGTATTATTCTATAGAAGAATTATATTTATGTTCCCATTTATATTTTCTCGTTGCACGTATTGTAGACCACTATTTCGTTATGCATCGTGGCAACAATGTAATTAGATGTGTCAACACTGCATTTATTTCCCGCCATATGCATAGTCAGTCTCTGTCCAGTGGTCATTGTAGTGACAAGCGCGGACCTGCTTCCCGCTACTGTCGTCTTGATGTCTGTTATCTTCATTACCGATTTTACAGAACTATGGATTTAATTTTGTCACCCCTTCATTCCATTTCTTGCATGGATGTATGTGGCAGCATCCCACACATGGCGCAGTGAGTAACCGCACGTATGGACTCCAAGAAGACGACCGCCATTGCCGCTTTCTTCTCGTCTCGCACATTGGATTCCTTACAGTGACTCAAGATATCAACGACAGTTTACTACAGTTGTCTCCAAGAGTGATACAGTGTTTGTGCAGTGCAGGGTTAGAGTGACAGTGTGCTATAGTGTTGTGTTGCATTATATTATAAAATGTCCCTTGCCAAGCTTTCTTCGGGACATTTGAACTCTAGCGCCTGTTTTTCTCGGGAGCCCCCACCATACATCCTCCCCTCGTCATGCATCGATGGTGACTGAGGCCCGAGGCGCTCCCCAGAGGCACTCTCACCCCTCCCGCCTCCCCTCTGGTCGCTAGCTTCGCAACCACTTCCCACTCACCCCTCCCACCCGACTGCCGCTTATTTCACAAGCGGCACTGACAAACATTGTAATTTTGAAATATCCAAGTGCTTTCTTTCGCTTACATACAGCGACTTGGATATTTTTCTGGCATTCTACTGATCTCAAGCTCTCTTACGACACCGAACACGACATGGCTCAACAAGAGGAAAAGCTAATTGATTTAATGGATCAGACAGCGGATGAGACAGAGGAGCAGACAGCGGATCAGGCCGAGGATCAAACGCAGGGTCTGATGAGAGACGAGGTACCTGTGCACCTCCCCACTGCTGATGAAGATACCAGCACCACTCTCCCTCCTCCCCTGACTCCCAATAGGACAGGAGACCAGAATAATGACATACTTCATCTTATACACTTTCTGCAGACTTCCAGCATGCAAGAGCAAGACCGACGACGACAAGAGGAGCAGAACTTCAGACTACAGATGGAGCAATCAAGACAGGAAGACAACCAGCGGTTTCTATGTCTCTTTTCTCCTTGCTATCAGGACAGATTGCGGCATCGCAACCCCAGCAACCTAACCCCATGATTGCACCTCCTTTTGCACCTGTTCCCCCACCCCCTGGCTTCTCAGAGCATACACCTACAGTTTCTAGCAAGCCTACGGTCCATCCCCCACCTCTTCTGCAACAAGATGCAACTTACCAAGTGTTTCGTCAATGGAGACTCCGTTTTGAGGATTATGCAGCATTAGTTGGACTTGATAGGTTACATCAAACTTCCCAGCTGATTCACCTGAGAACCTTTGCATCTCCCTGGACGTCCAGCGCCTGCTTACGCATACACTGGGCATCCCTCCCCAACACATCACTTTCCCTTACAGAGGTGTTGGATACACTGCAAAAGCACTTTCGCAGCCTCAGAAATGAAGCCTTACGAGTCAGGGAATTGTTGTCCCTGCAAACAGGCTGTCGGAGAATCGTTTGCAGACTACTACGCACGAGCCTCAAGGATCTCGCTGATGAAGTGGAACTTATGCACTGGCAACCCCACCTCCTGCACTGAACGGCAATTGCAGATGGTAATTTTGATGGTGTGAGAGACGAAGAGTTAATACAACGCCTTATCCCCCTCCAACCCTCATCTACCCTCGCAGAGTTCGTGACATGCTGCCGCTCCTACGAATCTACACGTGCGACTGCATCAGCCATTGCATCTTCCCCTAGCCAGGTCAACGCAGTATCTACTTACAAGAAGAACCAGCGTCTACAGAAGAGGACTCTCATCGATCTCCATGACCAACGTTCTCACCAGTCTCCTAACAGTGACCCTTGTCAATATTGCTCTCGCAAGCACGATTCCGGACCAATGCCCAGCCACGGGTTGCATCATGCAATAATGCGGAACCGCACGGGTCGGTACTGGCCCCGCACTCAGAAAATGCCCTGCTAAGGAAGCTCAGTGCAAGACCTGCCAGAAACAGGGACATTTTGAGAAGATTGTGCAGGTCGACCAAGAAAAGTCAGACTGGGTACACAGCTTTACCTCCTCCTAATAAGTCAAATCCAGCTGCTGTTTTGTGGGTAATAACTTGGGTAGCGAGTCCCCCACACCAGTCACTGTCTCTCATGTCATTTGGCGATATATCAGCACAACTCCAGCTAATCCCCGATACAGGAGCAGACATCACAGTGATTGGCACCATACATTTGGATGCACTCCGCATACCTCGGACAAGGCTCGAAACCTCCACCCATGACAGACGTTTGTAACAGCAGATGGATCCCCCATGACACCGGCTGTAGGATGCTTCCAGGCAACACTTCGTCTTGGCAACAAGTCTTGCTCAGCAACCATACATGTTCATGAGGATATCCAGACTCCCCTCCTCTCCCGTGAACATTGCCGAGCTCTCGCCATAGTGTCGCTGGAATTCCCGAAGCCCATCCTCAAGGTAACACATGTCAACAAATGCGCTCAGTTTCCTGCCTCTGCCATGACATCGCCCGCAGCTATTAAGGACTATTTTCTTCAGCACTTCAGCGACGTCCATCATATCCAAGAAGGATCTACAAACCCAGCCACTAAAGAAAATGGCAGGCCCTCCGATGAGGATTCACCTGAAACCTGGTTGGCTAACACCATTCGCTGTGCATACACCCAGGCCCATTCCGTTTGCTCTCAGAGATCAAGTGAAAGAAGAACTTGACTCCTTGGTGCAACAAGGAATCATCAGACCAGCAGGCGACGAACCCTCTGAATGGTGCCATCCCATGGTCTTGGTACCCAAGGACAAAGGTGTGCGCATCACTGTGGATCACACCCACCTAAATTCTCAGGTAGCCCCGCCCTACACACCCTTCACCTACACCCCATGACGCCGTCCGCAACATCTCTCCTACTGCGAAGTACTTCACCACAGCGGATGCCCTGCATGGCTATTGGCAAATGGAGTTGGCAGAAGAGGACCGCCACCTGACTACATTTATAACTCCGTATGGAAGGTTCCAGCACTGTCGCGGCCCGATGGGATTTTCAGCAACAGGTGATGCATACTGCCTCCGTGGAGATATGGCACTACAAGGTGTTCCCAACTGTGTGAAGGTTGTAGATGACATCCTCCTTTCCGACGAGGATCTCCCTTCCCACCTACAACACGTGCACCAAATGCTGACCAGATGCCGTCAGTATGGCATCACCCACAAACAAGGAGAAATTTACTGTAGCCGCCCCTAAAGTTAACTTTTGCGGTTATGTCTTATCATCCGATGGTATTGCAGCAGACCCTGACAAGGTATCAGCTATACGCGACTTCCCTACACCGTCCAATGTCACAGACGTCAGGTCGTTTATGGGTCTCGTCAATCAACTTTGCCGACTTCACTCCAGACATCGCAGCAGCAGCACGGCCCCTACGTCCACTTATGAGCCCCAAACGCTCATTCGTCTGGACGCCCGACCATGAGCGAGCATTTAAGAAAGTCAAGACAGCTCTGACTTCACCACCTGTCCTGGCACCCTTCAATCCTGCCTCGCCTGTGGTCTACAAACAGATGCCTCACGCCTATACGGTCTCGGCTATGCCCTACTTCAAGATAACGGGCTGAGGTCAGATGCGTCTCGTCCAGTGTGGCTCTCGTTTCCTTACGGATACAAGAGACTCGCTACGCCACCATAGAGCTGGAGCTACTTGCAGTCACTTGGGCTATAGCTAAGTGCCGCCTATACTTGTCTGGACTTCAACATTTCACCTTAATGACTGACCATCGCCCCTTGATACCAATTCTCAATCACTACACTTTGGATGCTATTGAGAATCCACGCCTTCAACCCGCCTCAAGATGAAAGTGGCCCCCTACATCTTCACTGCAGTATGGCGCGCAGGGAAACAACTTTGCATACCAGACGCCCTGTCTCGCTCCCCAACCAGTCGCCCCACACCGAAGATGAAGAGGAGTGCACTACTTCGACTGCACATGTCAGGCGTATCGTTGCCAGCACCGCCACTTCCACTGACGACCAGGCAACAGGACCCATCATCGAAGAAGACAAGTCTCTACAAGAAATCCGCACGGCCGCATCCCAGGATCAAGATTACAGTCGTCTCGTTCACTACGTCTCCAACGGTTTTCCTACCAACCGCTATGATCTCCACGCTTCCGCCCTCCCGTATTGGAAGCTGCGGGACAACCTTTACGCGGATGGAGAGTTAGTATTGTATGGACCCCGGATCGTCATCCCTGCAGCCCTCCGTAGACGCACCTTGGATCGACTCCACGACAGCCATCGAGGGATTTGAAGCTACTCGACGTCGTGCAATGCAGACAGTATTCTGGCCAGGTATCAATGCAGATATCAAGAGTAAAGTAGAAAGCTGTGAGGCCTGCAACAGCTTTCTCCCTAGTCAGCAACAAGAACCTTACATGTGTGACGACCATCCATCCGGCCCTTCGAAAGTGTGTCAGCTGACTTCTTCCATGTAGCAGGGAAATCCTACCTTGTTATTGCCGATAGACTTTCAGGCTGGCCTGTGGTTGTTCCCTGTGGACGTGACACAACTGCAGCCAGAGTTACAAGAATGTTCTGTGTTTTCTTCCGCGAGGTTGGTGTTCCACTTCGCTTACGAACTGATGGAGGACCCCCATTTTCCAGCCACGACTTCAAGCAATTTGCCGACCGCTGGGGAGTTCATCACATCATCACTTCTCCACATTACCCTCAGGCTAATGGACACGCAGAAGCTGCAGTGAAAGCTGTTAAACACCTTATCATCAAGACTGCCCCATCCGGGAACATAGATTGTGAAGCCTTTGATAGAGGACTGCTGGAGCTTCGGAATACACCGAACCCTGCTGGACGCTCCCCTGCGCAGATCCTCTATGGCCATCCTCTCCGTACTTGTGTTCCGGCTCACCCCAGATCATTCACAGAGGAGTGGCAAACCAAGACTGAAGATTACGACCGTCGTACTGCTGCCCAAACCGACCAAGCCATGAGCCTTTACAATTCTCATGCCCGCCCTCTACCCAAGCTCACCATCGGCCAACGAGTTAGGATACAGGACGCAACGACGCTTCGATGGGACAAGGAAGTTGGCATCGTGGATGGGCCGCGGAATGTCAAGAAAGTATGAAATACGCCTTCCAAGTGGTCGTGTATGGTTTCGAAACCGAAGACATTTACGCCCAATGGCAATATGAGTGATGACACCTCTCCCCAAGTCCCTGTGTCCCCTTGCTCTGGCCAGAAAAGAGAGCCATCATTCGAACCCTCCAATGTCCCTCGTCATTCACCTCGACTAGCTCACAGGAATTAATGTTCCGCTCGAGACACTGCTACGAGCGTAAAGGGGGAGGGAGGTGTATAGATATTTAATGTTATGCTGTATATTAATTACGTACAGTTTATGAACATTTTGTACATTTGCTTTGTATTATTCTATAGAAGAATTATATTTATGTTCCCATTTATATTTTCTCGTTGCACGTATTGTAAGACCACTATTTCGTTATGCATCGTGGCAACAATGTAATTAGATGTGTCAACACTGCCTTTATTTCCCGCCATATGCATAGTCAGTCTCTGTCCAGTGGTCATTGTAGTGACAAGCGCGGACCTGCTTCCCGCTACTGTCGTCTTGATGTCTGTTTATCTTCATTACAAGATTTTAAAGAACCTATGGATTTAATTTGTCACCCCTTCATTCCATTTCTTGCATGGACGTATGTGGCAGCATCCCACACAGTGTTCTCAGAAATTTTCGTGGAATTCTAGGTCAAAGACGGACCAAAATTTTTAAATTTTATGTATATATTTACCACATTTTTCTTACATAATTTTTCATCTTATTACGTTTGCCATATACCCTGTAAAAGTACAAAGAATGCCTTTTCAATTGGTATATGACACATTACAATTACAATTATTTTCAAACCCATAATCGCGCACGGAAAATATCTACGCACGCAAAAATTATAAAAAATTAAGCGTTCATGGGAGATCTGAAATCTAGCCCCGCCCCTTGTGAAACGTCACCAGATACATCCAGCCAGACAGACGAATACCTTTTTGTACTTTTTTTCGAAAAATATTATAATCGTTTGAGGCATACATAAATAATACCTTTATGTATACAGTTTGTGTTATATGTAAAACTTATGTGTTCGGAAGTATATTTATGTGATATGAAGTGCTAATGAGAAATTTGCGGGAAAATGTTGTTCCCTGCATCATTTTCTTCTTCATTTATTCCTTTGATACCTTATATCGTATATGATGTCATTCTTATACTTTTGATATTGTTTTCTTTTTTGTGGCCAAGTCATGCAAATGCAACTGCCATTTTTTACACTGCCTGTATCCACATTTTCTTTGTATTTATTGCATAACAATAACTATTCACAATAAGATTTGGAAAATATAATTAATCTATCATTCTAACCTTTATCATAAAAAAAATTGCTTTTTAAGTGAGGTATGAACACAGTGACAGAACTAAATACATTTCTTAAGAATTATTTAAAATCTTGATAATATTACTACCTGAAAGAGAGAGAGAGAGAGAGAGAGAGAGAGAGAGAGAGAGAGAGAGAGTTGTCATGTTAAAAGAAATGGACTTGAAGAGAATACAGCAAACCAGTATATAGGTAAGTAAATAAATAAGTAAAGAATAAACATATAAGAAAAAGCTGGTATATTTTGTGCAATAAAACAAGGTTTGGTGACTAAATGAGAGAATGGGCATTAAAAAAATCAAACATGTGACTTCTACAAATTTTATCATCAAGATTTTATGAAAAACACCTTGCGACATGGATTATATGTATAAAAAACAAAGGGTTCTTTAAGAAATTCAGTGGAGAAACACTGGAGTGTTACTCTTGTGACGTCACAGTATTAGCTCCGACCCCACTGCCGAATTAAGCAGACCCTATATACTTTGAATGGTTATTAAAAAACATCAAGCACATTACCTCTTTACAGGTTTTATCAGATTTTATCAAAAAAGACCATGCGATATGGATTAAATGGATAAAAACTAAAGCTTCTTTAAGTAATTCAATGGAGAAGCGCGAGTCGTGTTACTCTTCTGACGTCACAGTATAGCTCCGCCCCACTGCCGAGTTGAGCAGACCCTGTTACTTTGACTCTGGTCCACTAGGTTCGGTTCGCAGGTGTGTGTACCCACCTTTACGCCGCAACAATGGTTTTCTCGCGTGTGGAGTTTATTCTCCGTATTTACGACAGTTTTCACTATTTTTCTAAATATTCTCAAATCATCTAGAATGGGTATAGTATATTTCGTTCCATCTCTCCTCACACCGACGTAGGCTTTAGGTAGATAGCAATCGTATCATATCTCTCGATTGTCTGAAATCAAAGTTTCCGATATTGTAGGCTTACAGTGATAGAGATGCAAACTATTTCTCCAGTGATACATCTGGATACTTACTTATATAAAGAATCGTCACGCCTTTTTATATATATCATAAACCTGGCAATTGATATCGATAAAATAACGATACTAGCACATGGAGGACGACGAGCTTGTATTAAATAATCTACACTGATCGAACACAAACAACAATAGGTTTTCAATGATTATGTTTAACTGACATTTTGATAAATTCATGCATGCATTACACTAGTAGGTTAATATTCGGAACAACATGAAATATGGATGTCTGTGAGGCTGTCACTTGCTTGCGGGAGGTGAATGGAACGGCCACTGCTGCATTGGCTCGAAGGGAAAGTCAGTTAATGCTTGGTATGATGGCAATTGTCGTTTTTTTCAGAATAATTTGAGTAATTGTGTAATTATTTTCTTGAGTACAGAAGTCAATATAATAGCTCAGCGATTGGGTACTTTCGGTACTAAGTTGTCAAATAACTTATCGAACAAAATTTTGAAATCTCGTTCAATTCCCGCTGTCCTCAGTGTTGATGAAACATACGGCATAAAGGCAGCCAGACACACACACGCACACACACTATATTGTTGGGCATTTGGACGATACTTAGATAGTATAAATGAATAAAGGTTACAGTAGAAAGTAATTTTAACTAAAATGGAACGAATGTATGCTTAATAGAAGGCCAGTGAAAAATGAGATAACAGACGAACCAGTACCATAGGCCCATGCTTCATTTTCTAGCGGTAAACAGTATTAAGCAATGGTTATTTTTCTGTTTACGAACGTAGATATCACTTCAGTATCACCTTAAAGTTATTTTTTATATATGCATGCAATGAAACTGTACATAAAATGGGAAAATCTTGTGATTTGAAGTTTGTGAGCATAGGTCCAAGTGTAGCCTGGGCTAAACTAAAGATATAAATCATAATTATTGAAAGCTCTTCGTTCGTTTGTTTGAGGTGAGTAGACTGTTTGATACATGCTCGTGTGTGCTGTGCTGATGTATAAACGATACAAAGCGGTATTTATTATATATGTATAAGAATTGGCGAGGGGTCTTTGTTTTCTTTGTTTATATAAGCATTCAAA
>NC_087203.1:20905616-20914080 GCF_015104395.2 Macrobrachium nipponense
TACAGTAGGTTGTTACACAGTAGGTCGCTAACAAGGCTATTGAGTCGTTTAGCAGAGTTGCCTACCTTCTGATCGTCGTCCTGTAGGGATGACGCCTGTTGTACAACTACTTTTTGTTCGTCTTCTTCTCTTATGTAATTTTGTCTCACTGAAGTTTGGGTCTGGGAATTTCTCAGTTATGTTTATCCTCTGCAATTCAATATATTTCTCAGAATATCAAGTTACTTAGATGAATGTTGCATTGACATGCAATGATTGTCCTAACGTAAGATTTCTTTAATCTTTGTGATAAAATGCTGTATTTAGAGAGAATACATATTTTCTCTATGCACAGTGTCTGTTTCTACAATGCTTTTAAAAGTACGGGAAGTGAACATACAATTATCCCTGCGAACAGTTGTCTGTTACTTTAAATGAAAGATGTATTGTCGCTATATGAAGAGGTGCCTGTTTGGTGGCTAGAATTTGGGCTTGTTATTATTTTCAGTCCAACTGCACACAAAAAAAAGTGAACTTAGGTTTGATACATAAATTTAGTCTAGACATCTTATAAAAGATATTGGGAAAATTTGGATTGTCTTCAAATACCTTATGGATAAGTCTTTGAAAGGTTGGGTTATGTAGTTCACATAATTAAGTGGAAATGCACTTTCTCTTAATTTATTACCCAAGTTAAATTTTGAATCTTTGCTTTTATTTTCGCGACCACTCCAGGTGCAAGGAATTAACTTGCTGACCTTATATTGTTGATACATTTGGTTTCTTTATTTCAGAAAGAAAGAACCAAGGCCCTGAATTACCTGTGTCATCAGGGCTACCAACACAAATCCTGTCATAAACCCATCTCGCTCAGGAAACTGGACCCAGTGAAATTGTCCAGAACTGTAACTAGAATCCAACACAGTGGAAGAATCAAAGGAAAACCAAAGCAAGAGCAAATATTTAAGAGGTGTTTCAAAAGATTAAGCCCAGCAGGGAAGGGTCAATTCAAAGATTATACAAGGAAAGAGACTGACCACTAAAAAATGACCTTTGAAAGAATATGATAATTACTAAGTTTATAAAGGTTAAACACTTCAATAATTTTCATTTTGGTAAACAATAAAAATTTTTGCTACGTGAACATTTTCAAAAAATATATGAAACATACAAATACATAAGAAATATACAGAAGGCAACTAATTAGTAATTAAGTCAGCGATTTTATCGTTAAGGCCATTCTTGAACGTGTACCAATACAGGGGTCCAAATCATACACACCAGGGCTAAGGTTAAAATTACAATTGGAAGTAAGTTGTATAATAGCAGATTCTAGAAGATTTCGTGAAGAGAAATCTGTTGGTCTGGCAATCACTGAACTTTCTGTCCAATTTACTTTGGATGTTTGCTCAGTTTTGTCAGCATACTTATGCTATTTAATTTTTACTTCTAAATCCTTACTGGATTGACGATATAAAAAGAGCAGGCCAAGCATGGAATTTTATATATTATGTATAAGCTTTCTGTATGGCTATTTTTTCATTAATATTCCTCTTAGTCTCTTGTTATAGGAAAAGATTTGGTTGAACATTAAAAGTTTAGATCCACTAAAATAGGCAAGCTACGGGTGCTCTTAGGAGTTTCTTTCTTCATGTTACTTTCACTGTAAAGTTTGTTGTGGGCTTTTTTATAAGAAATATCTTGTATATGGTGAAAGGCAAATAAAGCTGTTGCTATTTATCTTATGTATTCATTTTCTTGATCCAAATACGTTGGACTGACAATGTGCAATGTTCAGGTGGTGACCTGAATAAAAATGGGCGTAATCTAAGTTGTTCGTTGGTCTCCTATAAGAAATGAATTTGCATTGCAATGGTTCTCTATGTATTTAAACATCTAAAAAAGGGAGGTAATTGTCTTTTCTAATTCTAAAGTAAACTTAGTAGATGGTACTGGTTATTCAAATTAGAGAGCAAAGCAGCTAAAATATCGTGGACGAGCATATGCTGGCAGAGGTGACTTATGAAGTGCGCTGGGAAGCCTAGTGTAAAGTCACCTTTAGCTTGCCTTATTTTAGTGGTTTTGAAACCATAAAATCATTGTTATTATCTTATAATGTCAACCTGGTCTTTTCCTATAGTCCAAGAGCATTAGTTAATAATATAGCCCCAAAACCTGGACATAACTTGTAACAAGCTTATTTTTTCAGGATAGATGCAGGAACATGCACAGAATGACGTAGTAAAAGTCCCCCCGATATCCTTCTTGTGCAACCTTTTGAAATCAAAGATGGCGTACAAAATGGCTGCCATTTCCCATTTTTTGCATAATTTTGCTTCTAGACAAGATATAAGCATAAACTTGGTGTCTATCCCTATGTTTTCAGGTACAAGGAATATAATGAAATATGTATTTAGAAGATCAACAGCTTGTAAGTAGCACCTCAATGGCGTGGTCGGTATGGCGTTGGTTGTCCACCTCATTGGCCGCGATTTCGATAGTTGGGCATTCTACGGAGTGGTGAGAGATGTGTATTTCTGGTGATAGAGGTTCGCTCTCGGCGTGGTTCGGAAGTCATGCATAGCCGTTGGTCCTGTTGCTGAATAACCACTGGTTCCATGCAACACCATACAAACAAACAAACAGCTTGTATGTAGCATAAGCCAAGATGGCGCCCAATATGGTCACCTTTTTTAAAAATATTCTGAGCTTGAAATATGATACATATCTATTTTATGAGTGGGAAATCCAGCAGATGCATACAAGGTCTTCACATAGCACTTCTTAACCATGACAATAAAACGGAAAACTTTAAGTGTAATATATCCGGCATCAGAACAGAAAGGACAGGAAACTAGGAAATGCACCCTTATTGTGTGAGAGAAAGGTTTCCCCACTTCATGCAGCGGGGCATCTTGATATAACATGCAGCGGGGCATCTTGATTATATCAAATCTGCTCAGTTGTACTTGCAACAGATGGAAAGGTTAGACAAAACCATACCAGAAGAAGAATACTGACTATTTACAGAGAATGGTTACTTCACCATAAGTTGTTGTGATTCTTTTTCGGATGGCAACTTCTCTGATCAAACAATTGAGCACTTCCTGATGAAATCGCTGAAATGCTCTTAAGGAATTACTCTTGGTCGAGGCATCACAGACAGTACTTTAACAAAGTGGGTACTCGCACTTTCTTTCTTTGCTCCTATATGTGATGCACTGGAATAGTTCACAGGCATCCAAACTAGTACATCAGAGCAACATAAAGACCTTCACCAAATTAGTATGGCTAGATCCCCCATTTCTTTGCACGATGGCTACAAGCTCATTCACCTTTTGCTGGATACGATCCAGATCTGGTGTCTGTGTCAACTGGAATTATCACTAATACATCTGTGAATTGTGATAATGCTGTAGAGTTTGGTTAGAAGGCAGCATCTGACATTTCAGGGAAGAAGTTTACAAGCATCACTCTACACCACAATGTCAAGGTGAACCCAATTGGTGCAAAAGATAGAACAGTCAAGATCATCGGTCAGCAGGTGGAAGTTAATCCAACTCAATTATTCAATTAGTTAACATGCGTCCTGAATAATAGCTCTGAGATGGAAACATTCTTGGTTTATGAACTTGCTCCTCAGCCACCTTCCTTCTTTAAATATGGTATAATGCGCAAGCCAGCAAAGAAGGCCCTAGGTGATGTCCTAAAATCATGTAGGATGAATGCTAATTTGCCAGAGAATGGACTCTTTGTCTTGGGTGGTGGTCATCTACTTCAGTCAGTTGTTTAGCCATAACCATCTATTTATGCTGGTGTCTGCTAGACCTATATCTCATATGTCCTCAGGCATTTTGGAGCTCAATCCACAATGGTTTTTGATAGAGACGACAATGTGACTTCCACAAAGGTTGCTGAATAGACATGGAGAGTCCAAGAGTGCATTTCTAGTGATATAATTTTTGAGGAAATTATGCCAACAACCACAAGTCAAACTGCATTCCTGGCCAACAGCAACAATAAGAAAAGACTCATTCAAATGCTTCATGAAAAGATGAAAGCAGATGCAGATGCTGACATGTTAATAGTTTCAACAGTTCTATCTGTAGCAGATGCAGAATAGACTTCAGTTACCTTTGTTAGGACATATACTGATCTGCTTGTTATGTTAGTTGCTTGAGCAAGCAATTCTACAGATATGTACATGTTATGCCGCAGCAATCCTGTAACTGTATTCAGCATGCAGGAAATTTAGCATGCCATAGGAGGTACCAAAAATTAATTGATGTCTGTATGCAGTGACAGGCTGTGATACAGTGTCAGCAATTTATTGTCAGGGAGAGTCAAAAGCTTTCAAGATGGTACAAAGGAAAAGTGAATATGGCTCTCTCGATACATTAATGAAGAGTGGACGCACCCATGACAAGGTGAAACAAGCTGGAGAAGACTTTATTCTGCAACTTTATGAAGCCAGCAATTACAGTTCTCTCAACGAGTACCGTCATGTCGCCTACAAGAGAGCTATTGCCCGAAGTTCCTTAAATTCAGAATTCACTTTGGCCAGTTTACCACTAGCAACTGCTGCAGCAAAGCAACAATCATACCGCACGTCTCACACTACAGAAGTGGATGGGCAACAGTCTGAATCCAACAGAGTGGGGATGGGGATTTCAAGATAGAACACTTGTCCCACTAGAAATGGACATTCCAGTTGCCCCTAAAACAATACTTACAATGGTCTCATGTGGATGTAAACCAGAGGGATGCAGTAATATGATGTGCAGCTGCAAGAAGCTAGGCCTTATTTGCACATCAGTTTGCAATAAGTGCATCAGCCATTCATGCAATAATACTGCTCCACCACTTATAATCAATGATGAAGAGGAAGAGAAGACATCAACTCTTGGCGAAACATCACTGAAAAATTAAGTTTTGTGTAAAGGCAGATTAAGTTGATTATGCATATAATATAAGGTGACAAACTTTGGACCCCACAACAATCAAGTTAATTGTTTCTCTTCAACCCAAATATGTGTGGTCAGATATTCATATTCAATTTTGTTGAAATTGTGGTTAATATAATTTGGAAATTTGTGGGCATTTTGTTTCCATTTTGGTAACAAAAATGAGTTTAGCTATATGAAAGTTCCTGATCTTCTAGACATACATTTTATTGACTGCTTGCACCAGTAAACACATGTTTAGGCACCAAAACTATGTTTATACCTTGTCAGGAAGCAAGGATATGCTTAACCCTTAATGGATGGATTGATCCTCGGGAGTAGTAATAATAGGTTTGGGTTGGTGGACGGATTAATTCTGAATTCTGCAGTTAAACAATATTACGCACCATCGATTTGGAAAGAATCAGGCGGGAAAGAGGTGCCAATACTTTTATAACCCTTAAATTCACTTATGGCAACTTTTTTTACAAACTAAGATCAGGAGTGTGGGTGTCACAGGACTTCAGTAGTGGTTGTGACTTGAAGCGGGAAATGTTCTGTGTCTCTCTCACATGACATCTTTTTAAAATTTGCTCCTAAATATACCAAGGGGTTGCTGTTGTTATTTTCTTGTCTTTTACGATAGTATGTCTGTTGTAAATTAATTGTACAAAGAAAATTGCAGATAAATATTAGAAAAAACATATAAAAGTAAAAAAAAAATACTGAATCTTCGTTCTCGGTAAATGTACATAAATAGTTTTTAACAAATATGCTAAGAATTTGTTACTGCTTTTATTTCTTATCTGTTTTGATATTGTGGGAGCAGTAATTGCAATTTAAAAAAAAAATTTGTATATTAGAAAAAACACAACAGTTGGTAAAATTTACGATTGTCTTGCAAAAGAGGCTCCACAAGGGGTTGTAAATAGTCATTTTCAAGTTCTCGTGGAAGGTAGGGAAAATATTTTAGAATTCTTTTCCCTTTACCATGTATATTTGTCTATCTTCCTCTTTCCATTAACGTTTTTTTTAGTAAATTGGCCGACCTCAAAGTTTACCTGGCCTGAGGAGCTGCATATCGATATATTCATCCGTTCACTAAGGGTTGAAATGAAAAATATGGTGGCCACGTTGGGCGCCATCTTGCTTTATGTTAATTATAAGCAGTTGATCTTCAAGGGATATGTATTTTTTTAGATTCCTTGTACCTAAAAATATTAGAATAGACAAAATTTGTATATGTTGTGTACAAGCAAAGTTATGCTAAAAAATGGGGGATCATTGAAATGAAGGCCATTTTGGACGCCATCTTGGTTTTTCAAGGTTACACAAGAGTGATTGCTGGGGAATTTTACGATGTGATTTTACACCTAGTTCTGCACCTATACTGCAAAAATCAGCTTTTTACTAGCTATGTCCAGGTTATAGCCAATACTCTTAACCTACTATAATAATACACTAACAAGAAATTTAATGAAAAATAGCGGTAGGGAAAGGAGGAGCAACATAATATATAAAATTCCATCCTTGGACTGCTCTTCATTTTTATATCAGTCACTCCAGCAAGGATTTAGAAGTACGAATAAAATAACAATGATTGTGAAAACTGGGCAAACATCCAATGAAATATTCATTCATTTAATCAGGGGTTTTCAACCTTTTTATCCACCTTTACCCTTTCGGGCATTTGTAATGTCCGTAATGTACCCCCTTCACTTTGTATAACGAGTAGTACCGAAAGGAAGTTAGATAACTCCTGACATAACCAATAATATTGTAAACATAAAGAATATAAAAAAATAAAGACAATTGTATGTAATTATTTACCTTTGATTATGTAGTAGATTTGCAAGGTTATGGTACTGAGCTACAAAAACAAAATGCATTATTACATCATCTGCAAAGGGTGTCAATAAATGGCTGAAACTGTTTTTCATTAACTATCCTAGTTGGCCGAGGAGCAGTTTTTGCTAAAGCCCATTGAAGGCCAGCATCTACCATTCATTCGAGTGCCAGGGGTAGCATATACCCCCTGACAGACCCTTGGCTTACCCCCTGGGGTACACGTACCCCAGATTGGAATCCCCTGATTTAAGTGAAAACTCTTACAGGATAAATTGGTTTCTTTTCACGAAATCTCTTAGAACCCGCTTTTAGGCAGCTTACTTCCAGTTGTGATTTAAACCTTACCCCTGGCATGTATTATTTGGATCCCTGTATTAGTAAAATGTTAAAAAATGACCCTAAAGATAAGATCACTGACTCTATTACTAATTAGTTACCTTATGCACATTTTATATGTATTCGTATGTTCAATAAATATTTTTGAAACTGTCCACTGTGCAAAGATTGTTATTGTTTATCCACAGGAGAAATATTGCTTTGTTGCACTTTTATAAACACATTCAATAAGCTTATTCTTTCCAAGGTCATATTTTGGTAGTCAGTCTCTTTCCTTGTATAATCGTTTGAGTTGACCCTTCCCTGTTTCCGAGCTGTTGAGCTTAGTCTTGTTTAAAACCTTTTGATATTTGCCCTTGTTTTGGTAAGTTCTCTCATTCTTCAGTGTGTTGGATTCCAGGTTCAACTGTTTTTTTTTTTTTATATTCACCACCTTTCAATTGTATGAGCTTTCTTTGTAAACTTATTTTTATATTCCTATCAGTCTGCAAAGTGAAGGTGTTTCACTTTCATTTGTGAAAGTGTTTCACTTTCATTTGTGGCATTTGCCTTTATTTATATATTCGTCACATTCGATATTTTCGCGATTCAGTTATACATATATGTATACGTATATATCTATGTTCATCAAAAGGTATTATTATAAGCCTGGTTTCGAAAGCAAGATCATGTAAACTCCGCAGGCTTTTATTATGGACATCTCTGCCTCAGGGCTGCCGAAGTGTGGAAATGGCGTCACTAATACGGCTTATCTTGTCCACATTGTGATTAGGTGTGGACTGTGGAATCCACACGTAAATTTTTCCATGCTTTCTAATTAAAAAGTGTATGCTAGTTCAAATCTACCAATAAGTTATGAAAAATTTTTTACTATCCTATTTTGTAAGTCTCACACACAAATATCTATATAAATAACTTATTAGTATTATCCTTTTTAATTTTTGTGGATGCGTTTGGATGTTTATCAGATCCATGACGCTGACCTTTGATTCTACTGCAAACCAAGACCTAGATAAATCAGATCTTGACCGTACGAGCTGGCTCCAGCGCCAACCTCCCATCCGTTACCTAGACTAAATTTATTCTTAATATGTCCTCAACAAAATCTGTATTTATTCTTTTTCATAATGCTAGTGAGTATTCTTAATTTGCTAGTTGTGATGGTATATTTTCTTGAAATTTTTTTTAAATGCATACATAGGCTATATACTTTCATACTGTCATTTGGTAGCAAATTATTTTTCAGTGATGCGCTTTACAGCTTTGCCATACACATTGCAATTTTAATAAGTTTGGTTGTTCTACAACTACAGTGACATAAACTTTTGAAAGGAACGGGCTTTGGTGATTTCATAACT
>NC_087203.1:20914580-20935224 GCF_015104395.2 Macrobrachium nipponense
AGTTATGAAATCACCAAAGCCCGTTCCTTTCAAAAGTTTATGTCACTGTAGTTGTAGAACAACCAAACTTATTAAAATTGCAATGTGTATGGCAAAGCTGTAAAGCGCATCACTGAAAAATAATTTGCTACCAAATGACAGTATGAAAGTATATAGCCTATGTATGCATTTAAAAAAAATTTCAAGAAAATATACCATCACAACTAGCAAATTAAGAATACTCACTAGCATTATGAAAAAGAATAAATACAGATTTTGTTGAGGACATATTAAGAATAAATTTAGTCTAGGTAACGGATGGGAGGTTGGCGCTGGAGCCAGCTCGTACGGTCAAGATCTGATTTATCTAGGTCTTGGTTTGCAGTTGAATCAAAGGTCAGCGTCATGGATCTGATAAACATCCAAACGCATCCACAAAAATTAAAAAGGATAATACTAATAAGTTATTTATATAGATATTTGTGTGTGAGACTTACAAAATAGGATAGTAAAAAATTTTTCATAACTTATTGGTAGATTTGAACAAGCATACACTTTTTAATTAGAAAGCATGGAAAAATTTACGTGTGCATTCCACAGTCCACACCTAATCACAATGTGGACAAGATAAGCCGTATTAGGGACGCCACTTCCACACTTCGGCAGCCCTGAGGCAGAGATGTCCATAATAAAAGCCTGAGGAGTTTACATGATCTTGCTTTCGAAACCAGGCTTGTAATAATACCTTTTGATGAACATAGATATATACGTATACATATATGTATAACTGAATCGCGAAAATATCGAATGCCACAAATGAAAGTAAAACAATGGAGTAGTGCTAGGCCTTTCGACTTACTGTCCTTCACTTTGCAGACTGATAGGAATATAAAAATAAGTTTACAAAGAAAGCTCATACAATTGAAAGGTGGTGAATATAAAAAAAAAAAACAGTTGAACCTGGAATCCAACACACTTGAAGAATGAGAGAACTTACCAAAACAAGGGCAAATATCAAAAGGTTTTAAACAAGACTAAGCTCAACAGCTCGGAAACAGGGAAGGGTCAACTCAAACGATAAGTTTGAGTTGACTCAAACTCAAACGATAACACATTCAATAAGCTTCTTGAATGTGTTTATAAAAGTGCAACAAAGCAATATTTTTCCTGTGGATAAACAATAACAATCTTTGCACAGTGGACAGTTTCAAAAATATTTATTGAACATACGAATACATATAAATGTACATAAGGTAACTAATAGTAATAGAGTCAGGTGATCTTATCTATAGGGTCATTTTTAACATTTACTAATACAGGGATCCAAACAATACATGCCAGGGGTAAGGTAAATTTTAAATCACAACTGGAAGTAAGCTGCCTAAAAGCGGGTTCTAAGAGATTTCGTGAAAAGAAACCAATTTATCCTGTAAGAGTTTTCACTTAAATCAGGGGATTCCAATCTGGGGTACGTGTACCCCAGGGGGTAAGCCAAGGGTCTGTCAGGGGGTATATGTATTAGGGCTTGTGCCTTGTATGATAAGGCGCCCTATGAGGTAATGTAGACTAGCGATAATCTAGCTAAGTCGGTTGGTATTGCACTTCCATCTTCAATGGAGTGTCTGGGGTTTTGTAGAATCACTTACGAAGTCGGTATTATCTTTACGACGATGTGTTAAACTCATAGGTTCGGTGAGGTTCTTGTAGAAACACAAGGTATAAAAAATAGTATAATTTTCTGAAGTTTTACAGATGAAGATCAGGGATGATTGTACAAGTTTCTTCCAATAACGATAGCTTGATCGCTTCTGCCAATGATGATGGCTAATCCTATTCTCTTACATGATAAAGGCTTAGGTAAAGAGGTGGGACAGGTCTTCTAAAGACGATAGCTCACTCTGTTTCTGCCTGTCTACCATCTCTGTTACAAGTTATGAAGGAACAGACAGTAGTTCGAACATATGAACATACATACAATGGACATAGTTTCATACGAACACACATCGAATGAGACACGCTACAGATCACGTAGGCCGTTTGATAATAGGTCGGGGTAGTTGTCTCAAGCAGGGAGCTTGGACTAATGTTTATAAACAATTGAATGACTACAGGTGACGGCAGTTTATCTTAGCCTACATACTTATTGTATACGTCATCTTTAGCGTCTCTAGTCTGATCACATTCCTGCAAGCAATCTGGTTGACCTCTTTAGTTTTAGACTTTTATATATATGGACTAACATTCCATATTTTTATTATGTAAACACTTACATTAGCTCGGTCAGCTACCCAAAACCAAAACCAACTACTGAATATTACTCAAACTTGACTTGCATTTGACTTATAGGATGTGATACAGGACACTATGTGAATATATATATTATAAGTAAATAAAAATTCATTGTACATGAATTGATTCAAGTAATAAAATATAAAACAATGATATTGGTAAATAATAGTGATCACGGATATATAATTGATACAGTTTTTCACTTCATCTCATCAAGATACTTATGCTACAGAAAAATACTAATGTACTCTGATAATTGCATAGAATGAAGATTAACATGATAAAAATCATATAACTGGAATAAAAAATATCTAATATGAATTGATAAAATTAACTAATGTTTATGCTGATTGATGTGAATTTATTTTATGCTAAATGTTAATATCCTGATTAGTAATTCATAACAACTCATAAATAACGCAAGATAATGGTAAGATATAAGGTAACAGATTGATTATAGGCTACCTGATTTGTTTATACATATGTATATGGATTCATATAATTATGATTAATATATGTGCACTTTAAATAGATTCCTATTGCGTACACGCAAAGATATATTTAGATTCTGTTATTTATGATCATTTATATAAGAGATTCCTATTGCGTACACGCAAAGATATATTTCAATTCTGTTATTTATGATCATTTATAGATATAGGATACATGATACTTTATATATATAGGATACATGACCGAGGTTATACTACTTCACTTTTAACTAGCTTTCGAACCACTTTTCGTCCATTACACAGTTCCCAGACAACCACCTATAGCCACTGAAAACGGCCTTTTTCAATGGTTTTTTAAAACAAGGGGAAAATTTGCTGGGCCCTGGGCGGGGTCCAACGTTCCATTTTGCGCTCATACTTATTCTCTGCATCCTAAGCTACACGATTACGTTCGCGATGAATAGATCATCCCAGCACGAGTCCTTCGCCAGCAAAGTAGAGTTGAATATCCTTCGGGTCGTAATTGTCGGAAGTATGTCCCATTCGTAGTCGATTCCGACAGCCGCCGGAGCATTCCGCATTAAAACGAGATTAACGACGAGATACGGTGTCGGTCGAAGAAGTCCATGAAATTCCTTTCACATTGTAGGCGGTTGTTACTTGACTGTAGTCGTCCGCTGCGACGAACGATTTTTTGAAGTTGCGATGTGAAACTCTCCATACTGCAGGATACTGTAACCAGGTTCCATTAATCAGCCTGCAAGTTAAATTATACTTGTCACAAGGGCAAAGTAATTCAGACAACATCCAAATACAGGGGAGGGAAGAGAGCCATTTAGACCAGACTTAACCACATGAATTCGCTGATAAATTGGAATTCAAAAGAGTCAGCTGTACAAACTTTTTTGATCCATGGCATTAACAATGAGTGAACCTATCCAGGTCTATGATGACTCGTAAAATATCCATAATTATAAAAATAAATAGATATCATTACGAAATCTCAAAAGAAATAAAACAAGATTTCTAATTTTTACGGCGCGTACAGTTGGGCTTAATCCACCAGTATTTATTATAACTTAATGTATTAAAATTAAAACGAAAAAACCTGTCTGATTACTTATACGGTCGTGTGTTTTATAGGAAAAATCCTTTTTTTTCTTTTTAATTCAAAAAAGATATTGGTATGAACCAAACATCGCTTTTTCCCCACTCTGCTAGAGTCGCTTATTGTGTGGAATTTGCTATGCTTTGAACACTTCGGCAGTTTTTTTGACTAACCTTGACCGCTTGATAGGTGACACAGTAACCGAGTTTGCTTGTTTGATTCTGAAAGGCTACTGTTTCTTTATTTTCTTTTGTAATAATTAGGATCTTCTCTTTATTACCATCGGCAACGTATTGTGTTTTTTTAGCATTATGTTGCTGGTTACGTATAAAGCAATGAATGACGAACTATTAGGAACTGAGCGATTACTAATAAAACAAGTTATCACTACTGCATACAATATTAACTGTTTGTACTTCATTCTTTGCTAAAATTTGAAATAGTGAGGGATCCTGGTCAGCGCATTTAGCCTGATGAAAGTTTTTACAGACATGTTATTCCTTGCAATCCAGCCATATTTTAAAGTTGAGTTGAGTCATTGAGGTTCGATATTTTATATAACTCAAAAAACTCAAGGCTAAAACTGCGATCGGGACTTTGCAAAGGAGCATTTATTGTCATGACCCGAAATAGTGTTTACCTCTAATTTATATAGATTTGTACGTGTTCCACTTGTTTTTTGTGTGTTTTCTAATCACTACGGTGCTTAACGACCCTATCCATGCATCTGTATAAATACAGACGTCCACTGCGTAAACGCATATTCACTGTTTAATATGATTTGTTACGTAAGGGATTAATAATCACCCAAAATGATAAAATTAACATAGTATATGATTATGAATATTTCAGTAGAACTTCTGGAAACAGACACTCAAAGATAAAAAACTCGCAGTAGCGAAATCTCAATGATATAGATAATTTCTGTAAAAAAATAAAAAAGTAAGATTAAGAATGTCTCGTAACTTCAGCCACAGGAATAACGAAATTCGACCTGCAAAGGAAACACTCAAAGTTACTCCAAATGAATAAAAAAATTGTACTTAGCTTGCTTTTGTGGGAAGTCACGGTGTTCCGATAACGACACACGGCCTTGTTCCTCCTTCTCTATTTAGTGGACGACCTGGTTTGGCTTCAGTTTCCCCCGTGCGCGTTGTTTCGATGATTCGAGCCCTTGAAAATCCGATGCTGCAGAGGCCGTTCGGATTGTTTCTTGCAGTGCCGGAAACGCTCACTAACGATTGTTTTCTTGAATGATTCTAATGAGAGACGAAGCTTCCGTTGCCGTAGGAAAAGGACACGTCGATTTTGTTTCTTGAAGTTATTCACTAACGATGATACTAATTTGCTTGACGAATCTTGTTGTTTTTGAAGTCGCTCACTAATGATGATACTAGGTTGCTTGAAGAATCTGCTGCTTTCGTCGTCGTTGACTTCACGATTTATTATTCTGTTTTTTTCTTCGTAGGACGTTGTAGAGTTCTTCTGGTCCGCTGGCCACCAATATTAGGGCTTGTGCCTTGTATGATAAGGCGACCCCTATGAGGTAATGTTAGACTAGCGATAATCTTATACGCTAAGTCGGTTGGTATTGCACTTCCATCTTCAATGGAGTGTCTGGGGTTTTGTAGATCACTTACGAAGTCGGTATTATCTTTACGACGATGTGTAAACTCATGGTTCGGTGAGGTTCTTGTAGAAAAACACAAGGTATTAAAAATAGTATAATTTTCTGAAGTTTTACATGATGAAGATCAGGGATGATTGTACAAGTCTTCCAATAACGATAGCTTGATCGCTTCTGCCAATGATGATGGCTAATCCTATTCCTCTACATGATAAGCTTAGGTAAAGAGGTACAGGTCTTCTAAAGACGATAGCTCACTCTGTTCTGCCTGTCTACCATCTCTGTTACAAGTTATGAAGGAACAGACAGTAGGTCGAACATATGAACATACATACAATGACATAGTTTCATACGAACACACAATCGAATGAGACACGCTACAGATCACGTAGGCCGTTTGAATAATAGGTCGGGGGTGGGTAGTTGTCTCAAGCAGGGAGCTTGGACTAATGTTTATAAACAATTGAATGACTACAGGTGACGGATGTTATCTTTAGCCTACATACTTATTGTATAACGTCATCTTTAGCGTCTCTAGTCTGATCACATTCCTGCAAGCAATCTGGTTGACCTCTTTAGTTTAGACTTTTATATATATGGACTAACATTCCTATTTTTTATTATGTAAACACTTACATATGCTACCCCTGGCACTCGAATGAATGGTAGATGCTGGCCTTCAATGGGCTTTAGCAAAAAACTGCTCCTCGGCCAACTAGGAGAGTTAATGAAAAACAGTTTCGCCATTTATTATTTTTGACACCTTTGCAGATGATGTAATAATGCATTTTGTTTTTTTGTTAGCTCAGTACCATAACCTTGCAAATCTACTACATAATCAAAGGTAAATAATTACATACAAATTGTCTTTATTTTTTATATTCTTTATGTTTACAATATTATTGGTTATGTCAGGAGTTATCTAACTTCCTTTCGGTACTACTCGTTATACAAAGTGAAGGGGGTAACATTACGGACATTACAAATGCCCGAAATAAAGGGTAAAAGGTGGATAAAAGGTTGAAAACCCCTGATTAAATGAATGAATATTTCATTGGATGTTTGACCCAGTTTTCACAATCATTGTTATTTTATTCGTACTTCTAAATCCTTTGCTGGAGTGACTGACATAAAAATGAAGAGCAGTCCAAGGATGGAATTTTATATATTATGTTCTCCTTTCCTCCTACCGCTATTTTTCATTAAATTTCTTGTTAGTGTATTATAGTAGGTTAAGAGTATTGGCTATAACCTGGGACATTTTAGCTAGTAAAAAGCTGATTTTTGCAGTATAGGTGCAGAACTAGGTGTAAAATCACATCGTAAAATTCCCCAGCAATCACTCTTGTGTAACCTTGAAAAACCAAGATGGCGTCCAAAATGGCCTTCATTTCAATGATCCCCCATTTTTTAGCATAACTTTGCTTGTACACAACATATACAAATTTTGTCTATTCTAATATTTTTAGGCACAAGGAATCTAAAAAAATACATATCCCTTGAAGATCAACTGCTTATAATTAACATAAAGCAAGATGGCGCCCAATGTGGCCACCATATTTTTCATTTCAACCCTTAGTGAACGGATGAATATATCGATATGCAGCTCCTCAGGCCAGGTAAACTTTGAGGTCGGCCAATTTACTAAAAAAAAACGTTAATGGAAAGAGGAAGATAGACAAATATACATGGTAAAGGGAAAAGAATTCTAAAATATTTTCCCTACCTTCCACGAGAACTTGAAAATGACTATTTACAACCCCTTGTGGAGCCTCTTTTGCAAGACAATCGTAAATTTTACCAACTGTTGTGTTTTTTCTAATATACAAAATTTTTTTTTTGTTTTTTTTTTTTAAATTGCAATTACTGCTCCCACAATATCAAAAACAGATAAGAAATAAAAGCAGTAACAAATTCTTAGCATATTTTGTTAAAAACTATTTATGTACATTTACCGAGAACGAAGATTCAGTATTTTTTTTTTACTTTTATATGTTTTTTCTAATATTTATCTGCAATTTTCTTTGTACAATTAATTTACAACAGACATACTATCGTAAAAGACAAGAAAATAACAACAGCAACCCCTTGGTATATTTAGGAGCAAATTTTAAAAAGATGTCATGTGAGAGAGAGACAGAACATTTCCCGCTTCAAGTCACAACCACTACTGAAGTCCTGTGACACCCACACTCCTGATCTTAGTTTGTAAAAAAAGTTGCCATAAGTGAATTTAAGGGTTATAAAAGTATTGGCACCTCTTTCCCGCCTGATTCTTTCCAAATCGATGGTGCGTAATATTGTTTAACTGCAGAATTCAGAATTAATCCGTCCACCAACCCAAACCTATTATTACTACTCCCGAGGATCAATCCATCCATTAAGGTTAACGCTATCCTTGCTTCCTGACAAGGTATAAACATAGTTTGGTGCCTAAACATGTGTTTACTGGTGCAAGCAGTCAATAAAATGTATGTCTAGAAGATCAGGAACTTTCATATAGCTAAACTCATTTTTGTTACCAAAATGGAAACAAAATGCCCACAAATTTCCAAATTATATTAACCACAATTTCAACAAAAATGAATATGAATATCTGACCACACATATTTGGGTTGAAGAAAAACAATTAACTTGATTGTTGTGGGGTCCAAAGTTTGTCACCTTATATGCATAATCAACTTAATCTACCTTTATACAAAAACTTAATTTTTCAGTGATGTTACACCAAGAGTTGATGTCTTCTCTTCCTCTTCATCATTGATTATAAGTGGTGGAGCAGTATTATTGCATGAATGGCTGATGCACTTATTGCAAACTGATGTGCAAAAAAGGCCTAGCTTCTTGCAGCTGCACATCATGTTACTGCATCCCTGTGGTTTACATCCACATGAGACCATTGTAAGTATTGTTTTAGGGGCAACTGGAATGTCCATTTCTAGTGGGACAAGTGTTCTATCTTGAAATCCCCATCCCCACTCTGTTGGATTCAGACTGTTGCCCATCCATTTCTGTAGTGTGAGACATGCGGTATGTTGAGAGACTGTAATTGCTGGCTTCATAAAGTTGCAGAATAAAGTCTTCTCCAGCTTGTTTCACCTTGTCATGGGTGCGTCCACTCTTCATTAATGTATCGAGAGAGCCATTTTCACTTTTCTTTCATACCATCTTGAAAGCTTTTGACTCTCCCTGACAATAAATTGCTGACACTGTATAACAGCCTGTCACTGCATACAGACATTAATTAATTTTTGGTACCTCCTATGGCAGGATTGCTGCGGCATAACATGTACATATCTGTAGAATTGCTTGCTCAAGCAACTAACATAACAAGCAGATCAGTATATGTCCTAACAAAGGTAACTGAAGTCTATTCTGCATCTGCAACAGATATAACTGTTGAAACTATTAACATGTCCGCATCTGCTTTCATCTTTTCATGAAGCATTTGAATGAGTCTTTTCTTATTGTTGCTGTTGGCCAGGAATGCAGTTTGACTTGTGGTTGTTGGCATAGTTCCTCAAAAATTATATCACTAGAAATACAATCTTGGACTCTCCATGTCTATTCAGCAACCTTTTGTGGAAGTCACATTGTCGTCTCCATCAAAAACCATTGTGGATTGAGCTCCAAAATGGCTGAGGACATATTAGATTTAGGTCTGGCAGACACCAGCATAAATAGATGGTTGTGGCCAAACAACTGACTGAAGCAGATGACCACCATCCAAGACAAAGAGTCCATTCTCTGGCAAATTAGCATTCATGCTACATGATTTAGGACATCACCTAGGGCCTTCTTTGCTGGCTTGCGCATTATACCATATTTAAAGAAGGAAGGTGGCTGAGGAGCAAGTTCATAAACCAAAAATGTTTCCATCTCAGAGCTATTATTCAGGACACATGTTAACTGATTGAATAATTGAGTTGGATTAACTTCCACCTGCTGACCGATGATCTTGACTGTTCTATCTTTTGAACCAATTGGGTTCACCTTGACATTGTGGTGTAGAGTGTTGCTTGTAAACTTCTTCCCTGACATGTCAGGTGCTGCCTTCTAACCAAACTCTACAGCAATATCACAATTCACAGATGTATCAGTGACAATTCCAGTTGACACAGACACCAGAAGATCTGGATCGTATCCAGGAAAAGGTGAATGAGCTTGTAGCCATCGTGCAAAGAAATGGGGGATCTTGCCATACTAATTTGGTGAAGGTCTTTATGCTGCTCTGATGTACTAGTTGGGATGCCTGTGAACTGTTCCAGTGCATCACATATAGGAGCAAAGAAAGAAAGTGCGAGTACCCACTTTGTTAAAGTACTGTCTGTGATGCCTCGACCAAGAGTCATTCCTTGCGAGCATTTCAGCGATTTCATCAGGAAGTGCTCAACTGTTTGATCAGAGAAGTTGCCATCCGAAAAAGAATCACAACAACTTATGGTGAAGTAACCTTTCTCTGTAAGTAGTCTGTATTCTTCTTCTGGTATGGTTTTGTCTAACGTACAACTGAGCAGATTTGATATAATTAAGATGCCTGGCTGCATGAAAGTGGGGAATCCTTTCCCTCACACAATAGGGGTGCATTTTCTAGTTTCTGTTCTGATAAAATGCTGCAGAAGAGCCACTTGCCGGACATATTACACTTATAGTTTTCCCATTTTTTTGTCATGGTTACGAAGTGCTATGTGAAGACCTTGTATGCATCTGCTGGATTTTCCACTCTTTAAAATATATATGTATCATATTTCAAGCTCAGAATATTTAAAAAAAAGGTGACCATATTGGGCGCAATCTTGGCTTATGCTACATACAAGCTGTTAGTTTGTTTGTATGGTGTTGCATGGAACCAGTGGTTATTCAGCAACAGGACCAACGGCTTTGCATGACTTCCGAACCACGCCGAGAGTGAACCTCTATCACCAGAAATACACATCTCTCACCACTCCGTAGAACGCCCAATTATCAAACTCGCAGCCAATGAGGTGGACAGCCAACACCATACCGACCACGCCACTGAGGCGCTACTTATAAGCTGTTGATCTTCTGTATACATATTTTATTATATTCCTTGTACCTGAAAACATAGGGATAGACACCAAGTTTATGCTTATATCTTGTCTGGAAGCAAAATTATGCAAAATATGGAAAATGGCAGCCATTTTGTACGCCATCTTTGATTTAAAAGGTTGCACAAGGGGGATATCAGGGTGACTTTTAGTACGTCATTCTGTGCATGTTCCTGCATCTATCCTGAAAAAATAAGCTTGTTACAAGTTATGTCCAGGTTTTGGGGCTATATTCACTAATGCTCTTGGACTATAGGAAAAGACCAGGTTGAAATTAAAAGATAATAACAATGATTTTATGGTTTCAAAACCACTAAAATAAGGAAAGCTAAAGGTGACTTTACACTAGGCTTCCTAGCGCACTTCATAAGTCACCTCTGCCAGCATATGCTTGCCCATGATATTTTAACTGCTTTGCCTGCTGGTATTGATGTTAATGATTTACTCTCTAATTTGAATAACCAGTACCATCTACTAAGTTTACTTTAGAATTAGAAAAGATAATTACCTCCCTTTCTTAGGATTTAAATACATAGAGAACAATTTCAATGCAAATTCATTTCTTATAGGAGACCAACGAACAACTTAGCTTAAACCCATTTTTATTTAACATAAAAATATCCACTTTATTCTTTGTTTTTACGAGCATTGCACATTGTCAGTCCAACGTATTTGGATCAAGAAAATGAATACATAAGAAAAATAGCAACAGCTTTATTTTGCCTTTCACATATACTAGATATTTCTTATAAAAAAGCCCACAACAAATTTTACAGTGAAAGTAACATGAAGAAAGAAACTCCATAAGAACACCCGTAGCTTGCCTTATTTTAGTGGATCTAAAATTATAAGATCACTGTTGAAGTCTTTTAATGTCAACCAAATCTTTTCCTATAACAAGAGACTAAGAGGAATATTAATGAAAAAATAGCCATACAGAAAGCTTATACATAATATATAAAATTCCATGCTTGGCCTGCTCTTTTTATATCGTCAATCCAGTAAGGATTTAGAAGTAAAAACTTAATAGCATAAGTATGCTGACAAAACTGAGCAAACATCCAAAGTAAATTGGACAGAAAGTTCAGTGATTGCCAGACCAACAGATTTCTCTTCACGAAATCTTCTAGAATCTGCTATTATACAACTAACTTCCAATTGTAATTTTAACCTTAGCCCTGGTATGTATGATTTGGACCCCTGTATTGGTACAGGTTCAAGAATGACCTTAACGATAAAATCGCTGACTTAATTACTAATTAGTTACCTTCTGTATATTTCTTATGTATTTGTGTTTCATATATTTTTTGAAAATGTTCACTTAGCTAAAATTTTTATTGTTTACCAAAACGAGAATTATTGAAGTGTTTAACCTTTATAAACTTAAGTAATCATCATATTCTTTCAAAGGTCATTTTTTAGTGGTCAGTCTCTTTCCTTGTATAATCTTTGAATTGACCCTTCCCTGCTGGGCTTAATCTTTTGAAACAGCTCTTAAATATTTGCTCTTGCTTTGGTTTTCCTTTGATTCTTCCACTGTGTTGGATTCTAGTTACAGTTCTGGACAATTTCACTGGGTCCAGTTTCCTGAGCGAGATGGGTTTATGACAGGATTTGTGTTGATAGCCCTGATGAGACAGGTAATTCAGGGCCTTGGTCTTCTTTCTGAAATAAAGAAACCTATATATCAACAATATAAGGTCAGCAAGTTAATTCCTTGCACCTGGAGTGGTCGCGAAAATAAAAGCAAAGATTCAAAATTTAACTTGGGTAATAAATTAAGAGAAAGTGTATTTCCACTTAATTATGTGAACTACATTACCCAACCTTTCAAAGACTTATCCATAAGGTATTTGAAGACAATCCAAATTTTCCCAATATCTTTTAATAAGATGTCTAGACTAAATTTATGCATCAAACCTTAAGTTCACTTTTTGTGTGCAGTTGGGACTGAAAATAATAACAAGCCCAAATTCTAGCCACCAAACAGGCACTTCTTCACATAGCGACATACAAATAAAAGTATGAACATCTTTCATTTAAAGTAACAGACACAACTGTTCGCAGGGATGATTGCATGTTCACTTCCCGTACTTTTAAAAGCAATGTAGAAACAGACACTGTGCATAGAGAAAATATGTATTCCCTCTAAATACAGCATTTTATCACAAAGATTAAAGAAATCTTACATTAGGACAAGCATCGCATGTCAATGCAACATTCATCTAGGTAACTTGATATTCTGAGAAATACATTGAATCGCAGAGGATAAACATAACTGAAGATATTCCCAGACCCAAACTTCAGTGAGACAAAATACAGAAGGGAAGAAAAACAGAGCAGTTGTACAACAGGCGTCATCCCTACAGGACGACGATCAGAAGGTACACAAATCTGCTAAACGACTCAATAGCCTTGTTAGCGACCTACTGTATCAGTTACACGCACACACTATCCATCCAATAAATGAGTGCTGCCAATCCATGACTTTACAGACCTGGACTTTTAAGGGTGGCGGTTTGAGGAGTTTTAAGTGCTTCTCTTATATTTGGACAAACTTTGTATAGTTTTGATTAATAAACTTAGTCTAGACATCTTATAAGAAGATATTGGGAAAATTTGGATTGACTTCAAATGCCTTATAAATATATACTTAGTCTTCGAAAGGTTGGGTTATGCAGTTCACATAATTAAGTGGAAATACACTCTCTCTTAATTCATTAACTAAGGTAATTTTTATTCCTTGCATTTGTTTTTGCGTCCGTCCAGTACAAGGAATTAATTTGCTGATCTTATATTATTAACATATAAGGATCTTTATTTCATAAAGAAGCCCAGGACTCCGATTTAAGTTCCTTGTCAGGGCTACCAACACAAATCCTCCCACAAACCCTTATCGCTTAGGAAACTGGACCCGGTGGAACCGTCCGGATCTCTACATCTATTCTGTTATAATCCCCATCTGTCAATTATACGAGCTTCCTTAGTAAATTTATTTTTATATTTCTATCAGTCTGCTAAGCAAAGGACTGCAAAGTCGAAGGGCCCGGCACCATTCCACTGTTTCACTTTCCTTCGTGGAATTTGCCTTTATATATATATATATATATATATATATATATATATATAATATATATATATGTATGTATGCATATTACATATTAATACGGTAAATAATTAATATGGTGCTAGTAATGAATATATATATATATATATATATATATATATATATATATATATATATATATATATATATATACTAGGACCATAACAATTACTTAAATGTCAAATGTGTACAAAAGCCCGAGCGCACGCGTGCGCAAACACACACACACACACATATATATAATAAAAATAAATATATATAGATATATATATATATAGAGATATATATATATATATATATATATATATATATATGTATATATATATATATATATATATATTATACGCATATATTAAAAATATATATATTATGTATTATATATATATATATATATATATATATATATCTTATATATATATATATATATATATAGATATATATATATATATACACTAGCACCACGACACATAAAAAAACTTAAAAAACATAATATGCAGTGTAACTGATAATCACAATATATCAATTAAAACGAAAAATCATCTTTAAAAACAACGTTCATCATGCAAAGGTTACTGGTGTGAAACATAAAATTATAGAAAAGAGACAACTCAAGCTATACATATATTTCTACTCACTTTCGTTAACGCCATCAAAGCAAATTATCGTTGATGTAAAAAAATAGTTTTCTACAAGATAGCAAACTCTAGTGTTTTTCAGTCTAAAGCTTTGTAACTTGACAGAAGAGCAGACAATCTCTGATTTTACATGGGAGGGTAAAATTCTACTTTAAAATTCCACTAACAGGTCAATTTATGACCAGTTTTTCGGGATAGCGCTAACGAATTCAACCGATTTCATCGTTATTAGTCCTCATGTGAAATATACAGCCTGAATATGTGTTCACAGTATGAATATTAATTGCTACATCAACGTTTTCTTGCATTACGTACCACAGCAAAAATACAGTTTGAATAACAATGCATTTACCTTAGGATGCAGCTTAGTGAGGTTCCCGGCAGCAAGCGTCAGTGGCCCAACATGACGGACAGTCCTGAAATGAAATCATTTTTTTTTTTTAATGTAAGAGTGCAGGTTACCATTTCAAATAACACATGGATAGGACTTTGAAATGCCAACTGAGCACTTGCTTCATGAATTTTTACAGGAACACTGTGCATTTTTTGCAACCAAACCTATTTTGATTTACGCCGAGGTTTTTACTCCTATTTCACCTATTTATATATATATATATATATATATATACATATATATATATATATATATATATATATATATATATATATATATATATATATACACACATATATAATATATAAAAGATCTTTTGGGCCGTACTTTTTCTATTGCTTGGAATGCTACAACAAAGTAGGTATCAGCAATTTAGTTCAGTCAGTCCTGTACAAACCCCTCAAGTCTTAAACAATATAACATTACTTCAAGTTATCGGAAGCCTTAAAACTCTGGATACACGAGTGCTAAAAACGTCGCGTTGCTGACGCCAACCGACGCTGTCTTCTGTATCTTCCAATGCTTTTCAACTGAAAATTTGGACTACACAAGTGTTACTGGGACGCGTTACATGGGCGTAAGGATTTTCTAATTTCGGTGTCGACGTTATTAGCGCAGCGCTAGTAACGCTTTGCCTCACTACACGAGACGTTGATGGGACGCAGTATCTAGATGGCAATGACCCAGTTGCTAGGAGGGCACCAGATAGGCTAGACCTCTGGGCTCCTCTACAACAGTACCAGGGCCCAAATGCCAAGCTATGCCAGCACCATAAGAGACGGCGCCAGAGATATGGACAAATTTATTTGTGAAGCTGAAAGCAAGCAGGCATTATATTATGTCAAAATGAACGATTATAACAACCGAGAAATATAAGCTGAACGATTATAACAACCGAGAAATATAAGCTAAGTGCTAGACTGAAATATGGATGGAAATGTTCGCAGACTGGAATGGCAAGACGGAAGCAGAAAATATATAAAAGGGACAAGCATGTCACACATCCAACTTGGACAGCATGCATGATGAGCTAACCATTATTGGCTGATCCTCAGTAATGCTTCCAAAATAGCGCTCGTGTGTCCAGACCCTTAAGCCATGCCGCTCTTCGAATGGCAGTTATAGAGCGTTCATATCTGCAACCCGGATATTATACGAAACCTTCCAGTGTTGTGATAGTGTGGATTTGACAATCAATTTGAAGGATGCTCTATGACTCCTCGAATACTTACACAAATGTGTATATGAAAAGATAACCTTAATTTAAGCATATGTACGCGACTGACTGACTGACCAATAAAAAGTTCCCGATATTATTAGTTTCTTGTGATAAATATTAAATAATTTCTTCGGTAAAATATTTGAATGCTTAAATAAACAAAGACCCCTCGCAAATTCTTATACATAGGTATATCTTATACGTACCGCTTTGTATTGTTTATATATCAGCACAAGCACACAAAACACGAACATGTATCAAACAGTTTACTCACCTCAAACGAACGAGGAGCTTTCAATAATTATGATTTATATCATGGCCCAGGCTACAATTAGACATATGCACACAAACTTCAAATCACAAGATTTTCCTATTATTCAATATTCATTTTATGTAGTTTCACAGCATGCATATATCAAGAATAACTTTAACATGATACTGAAGTGATATCTACGTCCGTAAACAGAAAAATAATTAATACTGTTTACCGCTAGAATATGAAGCATGGGCCTATGGTACCGGTTCGTCTGATATTTCATTTCACTGGCCTTCTATTAATTATATATTCGTTCCAATTTTGTAAATATTAACTTTTACTGTAACCTTTATCTTTTATTCTACCTAAGTCTCGTCCAAAAGCCCAACAATATTTATATATATATATAATATATATATATATATATATATATATATATATATATATAAAAATTGTGTGTGGCTGCCTTTATGCCGTTGTATGTCATCAACTAAGGATGGGAATTGAACGGGATTTCAAAATTTCGTTCGACTAGTTAATTGGCTATTTAGTACCGAAAATACTCAATCGCTGAGCTATTATAATGACTTGTTTACTCAAGAAAATAATTACACAAGTATTCAAATTATTCTGAATAGAAACGACAATGCCATTGCTATCATTATCTGAATTTCCCTTCCAGCCAATGCAACAGTGGCCGTTTCATTCACCCCCCGCAAGCAAGTGACAGCCTCACAGACATCCATATTCCATGTTGTTCCGAATATTAACCTACTAGTGTAATTTACATGCATGAATTTAATAAAATGTCATTTAAACATAACCATTGAAAACTTATTGTTGTTTGTGTTTGATCTGTGTATATATTTGATACAAGCTCGTCCCTCATGCGCTTGTATCGTTATTTCATCGGTATAAATTGGTAAGTTTGTGATATATATAAAAAGGCGTGACGGTTCTTTAAATATAATATGTAAGTCTTCGGATGTATCACTCGAGAAACAGTTTGCATCTCTATCACTGTAAGCCTACAACATCGGAAACTTTGATTTCAGCCAATCGAGGGATGCGATACGATTGCTATCTACCTAAAGCCTACGTCGGTGAGTGGAGATGGAACGAAACATGCTATACCCATTCTAGGTGCCTCCGTTGACACCCGTCCCAAGATACATTTTGAGAATACAAACACTTTAGAAAAATAGTGAAAACTGTCGTAAATATGGAGAATAAACTCAACACCCAAGAAAAACATTGGTTGCGCGTAATGTTACCAGTTTAGCTATTTCCCCAATACACTAAGTTTAGCTATTTACCCCAACACACCAAACTAAACATTCTGAATTGACCGTTGACAACAGTGCTGCAAACACCACGTGCTCCCGAAACACTCAGAACATAATTATAATCCAGAAAGTTTTCGGAACGGTCGGAAAGTCACAAATTTCTCTCCTCGAGGAATGCTACTTGGCGAGTTCTTTCAGGCTACGGTGACGGTTAACAAGAGAATTTGGGAATGAGTGACTGTACCTCATTATTCCGAAGGATAAGTTTGATATAACGAGAGCATGTGACGACAGTGATTAAAAGATAATATATTAGTAAACATTTACTAAGTGGTTAAAATGTACGCAGGTAAAATCATAAGCCCAAGTAGGTTAGGTCTAACTCAAAAGAGTAGGTTTTAAAAGCACCTTGTAAGAGCAATTGAAAATATTCCTTTTACGATAGGTGTCGTGTTGAAATCAAGTGTCTAGCCTATATTTCAGTAGTTATCAAGACACTCCTTTATCTATTTTGTCTAGAAATACCATCCCTTGATATATGTAGAATGTGTTGTATTGTACTTACATATATACATATATATATATATATATATATATCTATATATATAGTATATATATATAAATATATTATATATATATATATATATATATATATATATCTATAATATATAATATATAGGCACATGGTACATGTCTGACATAATTATATTCTTACATTGAATATAACATGGATATTCTAGACTTGGTTTTCCTTCGTCTTAGCAGATTTCTCACATTTTATATTGTACTACAGTTGCACAAGTATATTCCCATAACGTGAACGGGCGAGACGTTGAAAACTAAGCCTATAAATATTGCCGTACACCCAGTCTTCGGTGCTTTCAAAATAAAACGTACACCTGGTCTTTGGCGGTTTTGAAATAAACATGTTATCAATGTATTTTTGAATCAATAAAAGCTGCCCCATTAAGGGAATTCTAAACACACAGGTTGGCCTCTCAATGGCTTCAGTTGTAAGGGCACTGAACTCACCTTCACTCGCTGTGGTTTCTTCCCAGTGTGTTTATACCCTTCAGTTGATGTACTCGATATCCCTCCCCTTGTGTGTGTCTGCAATAGCTCTAGGTCCTTTCCAAAACCGATATTTAGTAATTTTCAACCAAACGCTTTCGTCACTCGAGAAGGGTAAACATGGCGAGCAGAGAAGGTAGAACGCATTTGAGCCATATATGAATGCTTGTTTCCTTTCGCATTCCGTGACACTGGGAAACCTCACGCAGCCCTTGTTTTTAGCCCTGTGTTCCTGTCAAGTCCTGTTCTCAGTCCTCAACTTCCACCACATTCAAGTACTGCTGCAATACGCCAAAGGGCCCGAAAAAGAATCAAAAGAAAAGACGACACCCCTTCACTAGCACCATCACAATCGAACTGCGATTATTAGATCATTTATTCGCTTTTGCACCAGGGAAACCGTGACGTTACCGGTCTGCGCGCGCACGGTTTTCCTGAGGAAAAGTTACCAATTTGTAGAGAATTGTCTATTTCAAACTTCTATTTGTTTTTAATGCATGTTACTGATGGCCTGGACTGATGAGAACATAGCCTTGGAGTTTGTAATGTTTGAGGTATTCAGGTGTTCTTGTGCGCTGTAGTTACATATGCATATGTATAATTAATAAAAATTCACAATACAAATATTTGCTCAAGTTAAGGTTCGTGGTATTAAAAGAAGCATTACATTCTGTTCTAAAAACAAAGCAAAGTCTGTCTTGGGGATTCGCCACACACACACACACACACACACATATATATATATATATACATATATATATATATATATATATATATATATATATATATATATATATATATTCAATGTGATAATTCTATTTCTAATTTTATTGAACTCCAGTCACACCCTACTGGATCAAAATTGAAACCGCAAACGTCACCAGACCTCGCTGTTGCCAGACAATGACACAAAATGTATTACATAGTGCTCGTTTGTTTTGAGAAAACTCAGATGTAAGGAAGTGCATGGGCTCCTTTAATTATGGAACCGCATCATTAAATCTTACATCATTTAAGAGGAGACTCGAGTATGCAGTTGTAACAACCACAATGTCCCCTTGACTTCTGGGAAAGTTAAAAGGGCATTATAGTATTACACACACACACACACACACGCACACACACACACACACACACACACACACACACACATATATATATATATATATATATATATATATATATATATATTTATTTATATATAAATGTATTCACAAATATTAAGCCTAAACATCGTTTAATATCAATTTCACTATATGTAAATCAGGAACTTACGCGCAAGACCTAAGTACTTCGTCACCGCCAGGACTCAAACCATCACCTGGTTTAGAATAACGTTAGGCATGGCCTCTGACCGGTGAGACATCAAGTTGATATCAACTCCACTGTACATAATACCTGTCGAATTTAGGTTCTGTGCATAGAATTGATATCAAACCGCCGCTGACATTAGCCAATAGGTAAGTTTGTAATACTAGGCTGATTATGAGTTTTCACTCATAATCACACATGCGTGAATTTTCAAAATGCACAATTATTAAGCCACAATTATCGTTTAATATCCAATTAGCCAACAACCCAGGAGGGAATTCTAATTGATGATTGTTTCGTCGCTGGTAGGATTCGAACGTTTTCTGGTTAGTAACAATGATAAAAAGTGGCTTTCGCCGCTAAGCCGCTACAAGAGTAATCAGCATATAGCAACTCTTGCTGTAGTATAACCCCTGTCAAAATTTGAAGGGGAATTATAAGTGATAAGTCATTCGTCACCGCCAAATTTCAAACCGTTGCTTAAGTTACGTCTGTAAAACATAAACATATGTGTATAAAATTTGTTAAAAAATGCTAAATTTTGTTATTTTCAGCTCTCAAACAAAATACAATTCTAATCTAACAGCCTCGTTTGTTTGGCAGACCGAGTTGAGGCGAGCTCTAATCTCTGTTTCAAATTCATCTCTCATCTATTTAATATTCGAAAAAAAGAGTGATGTGAGCTTCTTCGTCGTTGAAATCTTTCATAGTGAATATATCATGCGACTTCGTCTGATTCGTGAATATCTCTCTCTCTCTCTCTCTCTCTCTCTCTCTCTCTAATCTCACTCTCTCTCTCTCTCTCTCTCTCATTTCTTCTTAGATAAGAGAACATAGTTGTC
>NC_087203.1:20935724-20978224 GCF_015104395.2 Macrobrachium nipponense
TAGGAAAGGAGATGTCGGGTAACAGGGGTGTTTACCCTTAGGTCTTTAGGTCTCAGTTTAGGTCTGTGCAGGACCCACTGGGTCTGTGCTACTGCCCGATGGCCTTTAAAACTTTATTCTATTTCTAAGGACTAAAATAACCTTTGTAAAAGAAATTCTACTTTGATATTTAACAATACATTTTATCTATTTGGATAAAAAAAAGTAAGATTAATTTCTGTGATTTGTGAAAATCAAGTCCGTTCAATCTTACAGTGTATTTTGAAATTAATGATTCTTTAACGGAAGAACGCGGCGATATCCAAACTGAGTACTTTTGCTCTCACACAAACAGTTCATTTTTATTTCAAGAAGCGAGCCGCGTCTCTCTCTCTCGTCACAGAAGGCCCATCCAGATTTCATGGGCATACACAACTGTTTCTCCAAATAGAGACGGTCATCAGTGAGAATATATAGGCATCTCCTGTTTTCTTTACAAGACCGAATAACTCCTACATGCTCGTTTTTCACTGCGAGATCTTTCCATTTCCTGCATTTTGAATCCTTAAAAGTATCTAAACAAAAAGAAGAAGAAGAAGAAATAAGAGTTTGCAGGTAACATCCCGCAGTAATCATTATGAAGTGCGTGATTTATATTGCGACCCAAGAACAAAGAGAGAAGAAGTGAGGGACTGTGATAACAAAGTGTTCGTTTATTTCGTTTTAGCGAAAGATCCACGAGAATTTGTCGAACCGACCTCATCTGGACGACTGGTGTGCTTTCGCCTCTGGAATCTGAAATCAGGCGGGACTCCCACGGGAGAAAAGAAAGCAGAAGAAGCGGAGGAAAAGAGGAAAGGCGGAAGAAGAATGAAAGGAGAGAGATCGCTGAAGCAAGTGCTTACCAAGCAATTACTTGGTCACAGGTTTTTGCTGACATGATCTCATTGTAAATGACGTGAGAACCGAGACGTAGGATGACTAGACTTTAGAGGTGAGGCTTCTTCACTGAAGTAATTTCGACTGAGGTGAATTACTTCTTTTTCATTTTGACTTCGCAGTTTCTTGCGATGCCAAACACCCATTTCATACGTCAGAAGGAAAACTGTGTTTCAGTGGTACTTTTAGTCGCCTCTTTCTAGAGGTAGCATATTTAAATAAGACTATAAGAAACCAAAAGAAAGGATAATGATAAAATCACTAAGAAGAAGAAATAAATGAGAATATAATAACCAAAAGAAGGAATAAATAGAGATAAAATTAGGAATTCACATTAGGGGCACAAAATGTGATAGCTAAAATCATGATACTTAATGATAATTTTTCTTGTTAGCGTCTAGGTAAATGCACAATAAAATATATAAGATTATCCTTTACAATGACATTTCCCAATGGTGTATTTGTATTTATTTCCCAGAACCTACTTGCAATATTTTATAAGGCTTGCTCTATTTTATAACACGTTGTACAAAGGAATGAAATAAGCCACACCGAGGCAAGATTTGATTGCCTCATTTCAATAAGCTTTCTGTCAGCATCTAGATTTAAGAAATACAGTTTTATTACGCATTGTCAATCTGTATAGACTCTGCTTTATGTGCCCAGATATTACATTTTTCAGTAAATAAGAGGGCAAAATGAGTGATGGATAATGACAAATCTATATATGAGAGAGAGAGAGAGAGAGAGAGAGAGAGAGAGAGAGAGAGAGAGAGAGGTAACGGTCACGAATCCGGAATGAGAGCGAGGAAAATATCCTCAATAATGAAAAAGGAATTATGGTACTACAAGAGACAACTATGTCTCTTATCTAAGAAGAAATGAGGAGAGAGAGAGAGAGAGAGAGAGAGAGAGAGAGAGAGATATTCACGAATCAGACGAAGTCGCATGATATATTCACTATGAAAGATTCAACGACGAAGAAGCTCACATCACTCTTTTTTTCGAATATGAAATAGATGAGAGAGATGAATTTGAAACAGAGATTAGAGCTCGCCTCAACTCGGTCTGCCAAACAAACGAGGCTGTTAGATTAAAATTGTATTTTTGTTTGAGAGCTGAAATAAAAATTAGCATTTTTTAACATTTTATACACATATGCTGATGTTTTACAGACGTAACTTAAGCAACGGTTTGAAATTTGGCGGTGACGAATGACTTATCACTTCAAAATTGACCGGTATATGTACTACAGCAAGAGTCGCTATATGCTGATTCCTCTAGTAGCGGCTTAGCGGCGAAAGCCACTTTTTATCATTGTTACTAAACCAGAAAACGATTCGAATCCTACCAGCGACGAAACAATCATCAATTAGAATTCCCTCCTGGGTGTCAGCTGATCCTGAAGTGTTGCTAATTGGATATAAACGATAATTGTGGCTTAATAATTGTGCATTTTGAAAATTCACGCATGTGTGATTATGAGTGAAAACTCATAATCAGCCTAGTATTAAAAACTTACCTATTGGCTAATGTCAGCGGCGGTTTGATATCAATTCTATGCACAGAACCTAAATTCGACAGGTATTATGTACAGTGGAGCTGATATCAACTTGATGTCTCACCGGTCAGAGGCCATGCCTAACGTTATTCTAAACCAGGTGATGGTTTGAGTCCTGCCGGTGACGAAGTACTTACGTTTTGCGTGTAAGTTCCTGACTTACGTATAGGAAATTGATATTAAACGATGTTTAGGCTTAATATTTGTGAATACATTATATATATATATATATATATATTATATATGATATATATATATATATATAAATATATATATATATATATATACATATATGATATATGATATATATATATATAATATATATATATATATATATTATATATATATATATATATATATATATGTATATATATATATATATATTATTTATATATATATATATATATATATAGATATATAAATGTGTGTGTGTGTGTGTGTGTGAGTGTGTGTATGTGTGGTGTGTGTGTGTGTATACTATATGCCCTTTTAACTTTCCCAGAAGTCAGGGACATTGTGGTTGTTACAATTCCATACTCGAGTCTCCTCTTAAATGGTGTAAGATTTAAAGATGAGGTTCCATAATTAAAGGAGCCCATGCACTTCCTTACATCTGAGTTTTCTCAAAACAAACGAGCACTGTGTAATACATTTTGAGTCATTGTCTGGCAACAGCAGGTCAGGTGACGTTTGCGGTTTCAATTTTGATCCAGTAGGGTGTGACTGGAGTTCAATAAAATTAGAAATAGAATTATCACATTGAATATATATATATATATATATATATATATATATATATATATATATATATATATATACACACACACACACACACACACACACACTATATATATATATATATATATATATATATATATATATATATATAGATATATACATAATGTGTGTGTGTGTGCGCGTGTGTATGTATGTGTGTGGCGAATCCCCAAGACAGACTTTGCTTTGTTTTTAGAATAGAATTTAATGCTTCTTTTAATACCACAAACCCTAACTTGAGCAAATATTTTTATTGTGAATTTTTATCAATTATACATATGCATATGTACTACAGCACACAAGAACACCCGAATACCTCAAACATTACAAACTCCAAGGCTATGTTCTCATCAGTCCAGGCCATCAGTAACATGCATTAAAAACAAATAGAAGTTTGAAAGAGACAATTCTCTACAAATTGGTAACTTTTCCTCAGGAAATCGTGCGCGCGCAGACCGATAACGTCACAGTTTTCCCTGGTGCAAAAGCGAATAAGCGATCTAATAATCGCAGTTCGATTGCGATTGTGCAAGTGGTAAGGTGTCGTCTTTCAGTATCTCGTTTTGTTTTGATTCTTTTTCCGGCCCTTGGCGTATTGCAGACTTTGCAGTACTTGAATGTGGTGGAAGTTGAGAGGACTGGGAACAGGACTTGACAGGACACAGGGCTAAAAACAAGGGCTGCGTGAGGTTTCCCAGTATCAACGGAATGCGAAAGGAAACAAGCATTCATATATGGCTCAAATGCGTTCTACCTTCTCTGCTCGCCATGTTTGCCCTTCTCGAGTGACGAAAGCGTTTGGTTGAAAATTACTAAATATCGGTTTTGGAAAGAAACCTAGAGCTATTGCAGACACACAAGGGCAGGGATATCGAGTACATCAACTGAAGGGTATAAACACACTGAGAAGAAACCACAGCGAGTGAAGGTGAGTTCAGTGCCCTTACAACTGAAGCCATTGAGAGGCCAACCTGTGTGTTTAGAATTCCCCTTTCTACTCTATTCCCTTAATGGAACAGCTTTTATTGATTCAGAAATACAGTTGATACCTGTTTTATTTCGAAACCGCCAAAGACCAGGTAGCACGTTTTTATTTTGAAACCACCGGAGACTAGGTGTACGGCAATATTTTAATAGGCCTAGGTTTCAACGTCTCGTCGCCCGTCACGTTATGGGAATATACTTGTGCAACTGAAGTACAATATAAAACTTAAGAAATCTGCTAAGACGAAGGCAAACCAGTCTAGAACATCCATGTTATATTCAATGTAAGAATATAATTATGTCAGACATGTAGCATGTGCCTATATATATATATATATATATATAATATATATATATATATATATATATATATATATCTATATGTATATGTAAATATATATATATAATATATATATATATAGATATATATATATATATTATTATAGTCTATATATATAAGTCATATCACATTTCCGTGATTCATATACGTATATCGAGCTACAATGTCCTTTAATATCTAATTCGCTCTACCTCGGAATTAATATATTTTCATATGCTTAACCGAAGGGGAATTTTTTTTTCTCGATAATAGACTTGCCTGGATTCCATGGGCGCAAACTCCTGATCCTTACAAATCCAGGACCCCCCCCCCCCCCCCCCCCCCCCCCCCCCCCCCCCCCCCCCCCCCCCCCCCCCCCCCCCCCAACGTCAGTGAAGCTTTATCCTACTACACCACCGCAAGAGGCTAAGTTCACGTCGCCTCTCACCCTCATATACCTTTCGCGCGCAGGTAATTAGTTGGTTTGGAGACAGCATGACCCCACCTCGACTCCGGTAGTGTTTGTAGTGCTTTTGACAGCACGTAGCCAATCTATTAAGTCATATCACATTTCCGTGAATTCATATACGTATATCGAGCTACAATGTCCTTTAATATCTAATTCGCTCTACCTCGTAATTAATATATTTTCATATATGCTTCAACCGAAGGGGAAGTCTATTATCGAGAAAAACCCCTTCCCCTTCGGTAAGCATATATGAAAATATATTAATTCCGAGGTAGAGCGAATTAGATATTAAAGGACATTGTAGCTCGATATACGTATATGAATCACGGAAAATGTGATATGACTTATAGATTGGCTACGTGCTGTCAAAAGCACTACAACACTACCGGAGTCGAGGTGGGGTCATGCTGTCTCCAAACCAACTAATTACCTGCGCGCGAAAGGTATATGAGGGTGAGAGGCGACGTGAACTTTTAGCCTCTGGCGGTGGTGTAGTAGGATAAAGCTTCACTGACGTTTCCTGGATTTGTAAGGATCAGGAGTTCGCGCCCTGGTCCAGGCAAGTCTATTATCGAGAAAAATTCCCCTTCGGTTAAGCATATTGAAAATATATTAATTCCGAGGTAGAGCGAATTAGATATTAAAGGAACATTGTAGCTCGATATACGTATATGAATCCACGGAAATGTGATATGACTTATAGATTGGCTACGTGCTGTCAAAGCACTACAAACACTACCGGAGTCGAGGTGGGTCATGCTGTCCTCCAAAACCAACTAATACCTGCGCGCGAAAGGTATGATGAGGGTGAGAGGCGACGTGAACTTTTAGCCTCTGGCGGTGGTGTAGTAGGATAAAGCTTCACTGACGTTCCTGGATTTGTAAGGATCAGGAGTTCGCGCCCTGGTCCAGGCAAGTCTATTATCGAGAAAAAATTCCCCTTCGGTTAAGCATATATGAAAATATATTAATTCCGAGGTAGAGCGAATTAGATATTAAAGGACATTGTAGCTCGATATACGTATATGAATCACGGAAATGTGATATGACTTATAGATTGGCTACGTGCTGTCAAAGCACTACAAACACTACCGGAGTCGAGGTGGGGTCATGCTGTCCTCCAAACCAACTAATTACCTGCGCGTGAAAGGTATATGAGGGTGAGAGGCGACGTGAACTTTTAGCCTCTGGCGGTGGTGTAGTAGGATCAGCTTCACTGACGTCCTGGATTTGTAAGGATCATGGAGTTCGCGCCCTGGTCCAGGCAAGTCTATTATCGAGAAAAAATTCCCCTTCGGTTTTTTAAGCATATAGAAAATATATTAATTCCGAGGTAGAGCGAATTAGATATTAAAGGACATTGTAGCTCGATATACGTATATGAATCACGGAAATGAATATTGACTTATAGATTGGCTACGTGCTGTCAAAAGCACTACAAACACTACCGGAGTTCGAGGTGGGGTCCATGCTGTCTCCAAACCAACTAAAATTAACCTGTGCGCGAAAGGTATATGAGGGTGAGAGGCGACGTGAACTTTTTTAGCCTCTGGCGGTGGTGTAGTAGGATAAAGCTTCACTGACGTTCCTGGATTTGTAAGGATCAGGAGTTCGCGCCCTGGTCCAGGCAAGTCTATTAGAGGAAAAAATTCCCCTTCGGTTAAGCATATATGAAAAAATATATTAATTCCGAGGTAGAGCGAATTAGATACTTAAAGGACATTGTAAGCTCGATATACGTATATGAATCACGGAAATGTGATATGACTTATAGATTGGCTACGTGCTGTCAAAAGCACTACAAACACTACCGGAGTCGAGGTGGGGTCATGCTGTCTCCAAACCAACGAATACCTGCGCGCGAAAGGTATATGAGGTGAGAGGCGACATGAACTTTTAGCCTCTCGCTGTGGTGTAGTAGGATAAAGCTTCACTGACGTTCCAGGATTTGTAAGGATCAGGAGTTCGCGCCCTGGTGGTCCAGGCAAGTCTTATATCGAGAAAAAATTCCCCTTCGGTTAAGCTATATATGAAAATATATTAATTCCGAGTTAGAGCGAATTAGATAATTAAAGGACATTGTAGCTCGTATACGTATATGAATCACGGAAATGTGATATGACTTATAGATTTGGCTATGTGCTGCTCAAAAGCACTACAAACACTACCGGAGTCGAGGTGGGGTCATGCTGTCTCCAAATCAAACTAATTACCTGCGCGCGCGGAAAGGTATATGAGGGTGAGAGGCGACGTGAACTTTTAGCCTCTGGCGGTGGTGTAGTAGGTATAAAGCTTCACTGACGTGGGTCCTGGATTTGTAAGGATCAGGAGTTCGCGCCCCTGGCCAGGCAAGTCTATTATCGAGAGAAAAATTCCCCTTCGGGTTAAGCATATATGAAAAATATATTAATTCCGAGGTGGGAGCGAATTAGATATTAAAGGACATTGTAGCTTCGATATAACGTATATGAATCGCGGAAATGTGATATGACTTATAGATTGGCTACGTGCTGTTCCAAAAGAAAAGCCCTACAAAACACTAACCGGATCGAGGTGGGTCATGCTGTCTCCAACCAACTAATTACCTGCGCGCGAAGGTATATGAGGGTGAGAGGGCGACGTGAAACTTTTAGCCTCTTGGCGTGGGGTGTAGTAGGTACTAAAGCTTCACTGACGTTCCTGGATTTGTAAGGATCAGGAGTTCGTGCCCCTGGTCCAGGCAAGTCTATTATCGAGAAAAAATTCCCCTTCGTTAAGCATATATGAAAATATATTAATTCCGAGGTAGAGCGAATTTAGATATTAAAGGACATTGTATGCTCGATATACGGTATATGAATCACGAAATGTGATATGACTTATAGATTGGCTACGTTGCTGTCAAAAAGCACTACAAACACTACCGGAGTCGAGTGGGGTCATGCTGTCTCCAAAACCAACTAATTGACCTCGCGCGAAAGGTATATGAGGGTGAGAGGCGACGTGAACTTTTTAGCCTCTGGCGGGGGTGGTGTAGGTAGGATAAAGCTTCACTGACGTTCCTGGATTTGTAAGGATCAGGAAGTTCGCGCCCTGGTCCAGGCATAAGGTCCTATTTCGAAGAAAAAAATTCCCCTTTCGGTTAAGCATATATGAAAATATATTAATTCCGAGGTAGAGCGAATTAGATTTAAGGACTTGTAGCTCCGATATATATATATATATATATATTTTATAGTATATTATATATATATTATAATATATATATATATATATATATATATATATATATATATATATATATATATATATATATATATATATATATATGTAAGTACAATACAACACATTCTACATATATATATATATATATGAAGGGATGTATTTCCATAGATAAAGCAGTGTCTTGATAACCACTGAAATTTAGGCTAGACACTTGATTTCAACACGACACCTATCGTAAAAGGAAATATTTTCAATTGCTCTTACAAGGTGCTTTTAAAACCTACTCTTTTGAGTTAGACCTACCTACTTGGGCTTATGATTTTTCCTGCGTACAATTTAACCACTTAGTAAATGTTTAAGTAATATATTATCTTATAATCCCTGTCGTCACATGCTCTCGGTATATCAAACTTATCCCTCGGAATAATGAGGTACAGTCACTCATTCCCAAATTCTCTGTTAACCGTCACCGTAGCTTGAAAGAACTCGCCAAATAGCATTCTTCGAGGAGAGAAATTTGTGACTTCCCGAGCGTTCCGAGAACTTTCTGGATTATAATTATCTTCTGAGTGTTTCGGGAGCACGTAATGTTTGCAGCTCTGTTGTTAACGGTCAATTCAGAATGTTTAGTTTGATGTGTTGGGGTAAATAGCTAAACTTAGTGTATTGGGGAAATAGCTAAACTGGTAACAATGTTTTTCTTGGGTGTTGAGTTTATTCTCCATATTTACGACAGTTTTCACTATTTTTCTAAAGTCTTTGTATTCTCAAAATGTATCTTGGGACGGGTGTCAACGGAGGCACCTAGAATGGGTATGGCATGCTTCGTTCCATCTCCACTCACCGACGTAGGCTTTAAGGCTGGTTTACACGGGGGACAGTTCACTGGCGCCAGTAACTAGCGGCAAGTAAACTTTCTAGGACAGTAAGTTTGCACGAGGACAGTGTTTTAGGCAGAAGTTGCCGCCAGTAGCGAGCAAGATGTCTTCTGACATAGATGAAACAATTGATGCTGCTTATGTCATTCTCGCTAGGGAAGTATAGTTCCTCGTCAAAAAGAAAAGGAAGAAGCCCAAAATGTGGGCGAGAAAAGGGATTCAAAGGAGGGATATATTAGGAGGCTGTAGTACTTTAGTTCGTGAATTAGCAAACGAAGATCCTTCAGAATATAGGAAGCATGTGAGGAATGCATTACCAGCCAGATTAAAACTTGAAATAATATTACGGTTCTTGGCATCTGAGGACAGCCTTGCATCACTCATATTTCTTCAGAGTTCCAGTCTACTATTAAATGACTGATCAGAACACTGATCATTTCACACCAAGCTATTTGTTGCTTCATATGTGTATTTCATAGAGTATGATTTTTAAACTCGCAAAAAAAAAAAAAAGAAAAAAAAATGTTTATGAGGCTCGGCTTATATTTACATATCCTCTACTCTGCTCCACTTTTCTTGGATTTTTCCACTTTTTATTAACTTACCTATAAACACACTTCAGAGTTTTGATTTTCTTTCTTAAAAAATCAAGGTTGGGAATGTTTACTTCTAATTCAATCAGAGCATCTCTTATTTCTTGAAGAGCTTCATCCCGCTTATTGGGATTCATGTAATCGTTACGTCTAATGTTCCACAAACATTCAAATTCCTCGTATTTATCCAAAAACTTCATTATAACCTCGGTATTCCACTTCTCTGACATGATGATCCTTCTGAAGGCAAGTGACAACTGGGAAAGTTTGCCTTTGGACGGGGATAGTTACTGGCGCCAGTAGCTCAAGTGTCCGGATAGTGGCCAGTAAAGTAGCCGGGATTTCAACTCTACTTGCCACTATGCTGGACAGTAAACTCTCCAGGACGGTTTACTAACTTTGCCTTTGCACGGGATAGTTTGCTGACGCCAGTAAACTGCAGTAAACTATCCCCGTGTAAACGGGCCTTTAGTAGATAGCAATCGTATCGTATCCCTCGATTGGCTGAAATCAAAATTTCCGATATTGTAGGCTTACAGTGATAGAGATGCAAACTATTTCTCCAGTGATGCATCCGAAGACTTACATATTATATTTAAAGAACCGTCACGCCTTTTTATATTATCATCACCTACCAATTTATATCGATGAAATAACGATACAAGCGCATGAGGGACGAGCTTGTATCAAATAATCTACACAGATCAAAACAGAAACAACAATAAGTTTTCAATGATTATGTTTAAAATGACATTTCATAAATTCATGCATGTAAATTACACTAGTAGGTTAATATTCGGAACAACATGAAATATGGATGTCTGTGAAGCCATGACTTTGCTTGCGGGGGTGTGAATGGAACGGCCACTGTTGCATTGCTGGAAGGGAAATTCAGATAATGATAGCAATGGCATTGTCGTTTCTTTTCAGAATAATTTGAATACCTGTGTAATTATTTTCTTGAGTAAACAAGTCATTATAATAGCTCAGCGATTGAGTATGTTCGGTACTAAATAGCCAATTAACTTGTCGAACGAAATTTTGAAATCCCGTTCAATTCCCGTCATCCTTAGTTGATGACATACAACGGCATAAATGCAGCCAACACACAATTATATATATATATATATATATATATATATATATATATATATATATATATATATATATATATATATATATATATTATATATATATATATATATATATATATATATATATATATATATATATATATATATATATATATATATATATATATATATATATATATATATATATATTGTTGGGCTTTTGGACGAGACTTAGGTAGAATAAATAGATATAGGTTACAGTAAAATTAATATTTACAAATTAGAACGAATATATAATTAATAGAAGGCCAGTGAAATGAAATATCAGACGAACCGGTACCATAGGCCCATGCTTCATATTCTAGCGGTAAACAGTATTAATTATTTTTCTGTTTACGGACGTAGATATCACTTCAGTATCATGTTAAAGTTATTCTTGATATATGCATGCTGTGAAACTACATAAAATGAATATTGAATAATAGGAAAAATCTTGTGATTTGAAGTTTGCGTTGCATAAGTCCAATTGTAGCCTGGGCTAAACTAATGATATAAATCATAATTATTGAAAGCTTTTCGTTCGTTTGTTTGACGTGAGTAGACTGTTTGATACATGTTCGTGTTTTGTGTGCTTGTGCTGATATATAAACGATACAAAGCGATACGTTTAAGATATACCTATGTATAAGAATTTGTGAGGGGGTCTTTGTTTATTTAAGCATTCAAATATTTTACCGAAGAAATTATTTAATATTTATCACAAGAAACTAATAATATCGGGAACTTTTATTGTCAGTCAGTCACGCGCTACATATGCTTAAATTAAGGTTATCTTTTCATATACACATTTGTGTAAGTATTCGAGGAGTCATAGAGCATCCTTCAAATTGATTGTCAAATCCACACTATCACAACACTGGAAGGTTTCGTATAATATCCGGGTTGCAGATTTGAACGCTCTATAACTGCCATTCGCAAGAGCATCATGGCTTAAGGGTCTGGACACACGAGCGCTATTTTCGAAGCATTACTGAACATCAGCCAAGCATGTTTAGCTCATCATGCATGCTGTCCAAGTTGGATGTGTGACAGGCTTGTGCCTTTTATATATTTTCTGCTTCCGTCTTGCCATTCCAGTCTGGGAACATTTCCATCCATATTTCAGTCTAGCACTTAGCTTATATTTCTCGGTTGTTATAATCGTTCAGCTTATATTTCTCGGTTGTTATAATCGTTCATTTTGACATTATATAATGCCTGCTTGCTTTCAGCTTCACAAATAAATTTGTCCTTGTCGAATATCTCTGGCGCCGTCTCTTATGGTGCTGGCGTAGCTTGGCATTTGGGCCCTGGTACTGTTGTAGAGGAGCCCAGAGGTCTAGCCTATCTGGTGCCCTCCTAGCAACTGGGTCATTGCCATCTAGATACTGCGTCCCATCAACGTCTCGTGTAGTGAGGCAAGGCGTTACTAGCGCTGCGCTAATAACGTCGACACCGAAATTAGAAACTCCTTACGCCCACCTAAACGCGTCCCAGTAACACTTGTGTAGTCCAGATTTTCAGTTGAAAAGCATTGGAAGATACAGAAGACAGCGTCAGTTGGCGTCAGCAACGCGACGTTTTTAGCACTCGTGTATCCAGAGTTTTAAGGCTTCGAATAACTTGAAGTAATGTTATATTGTTTAAGACTTGAGGGGTTTGTACAGGACTGACTGAACTAAATTGCTGATACCTACTTTGGTGTAGCATTCCAAGCAATAGAAAAAGTACGCCCAAGATCTTATATAATTATATATATATATATATATATATATATATATATATATATATATATATATATATATATATATATATATATATATATATCATTCATTGAATAGAATGGCTTTCTCACTGTTAACAGCTTTTTTGAAATTGCTTCATATTTTCTAATTATTTTCTTTACTTCATTGTTCAGGTTACTAATGGACACATAATGGGTTCTTCCATTTACTCCAGTATTTTTTACACGCGACAGCTGTTTCGTCAACCTATACGTATTGACGTTTTCAAGCGTACTGATACAAATATGAGCCTACATGCGTTTTGTGACGTCATGAGGACGGAAAGGTAGTACAATTGCCAGATACCTAGTTTTAAGTATTTACAAAAGACTATAGTGAAACATAAAATAAGACAAATAAATAAATATGTTTAACAACAGAAATTAAATAAAAAAGTTGAAAGTAAGTTATTATATACACATTATACATAAATAATATTAATTACATATATGTTTAATTCACTGAAAGTCAGTGTGCGCTCCTGTCCACGTGTGGGGCTTTGTTCCACGCGGTTGAAGGACTGCCTCCTACACGAGGGCAAGGATCGGTCCTGCCTCACGTTGGATGTTAAGGCTGGGACGTTGCATTGCGATGCTGACTGCTTCTGATATCAATAAACGATTGTAGTTGCCTTCCTTGTGTATTATTTTGGTGTTTGTGAGAAGTTCTTGTAATGATGGTTTTTTATTGTGGGTATCCACAAAGTGCTGATGAATGGCTCCTTGGTTTCTGTGGGCCTGCATGCGACGTTTGAGTGTGGTGGTGTTGTGTCCGATATAGCATTTTTGGGGGACTGACATTGCTCGTCAGCACAGACAAACTTGTACTACTATCAGATTTAACCTCTTTCTCCGTCGATGGGGCCGTACTATTTTTCATTACCAAGAGGCCGTAAGGTTTGGTTTGCAGTAAATCCTTGCTGTTATTTTGTTATATGGCGCTAGGGGGGTGGTTTCCTCTTCGCAGTATACCAAGGATGGCTTTCCTTTCATCTTCGTGGTGTTTGTTGTATGGTATCTGATGGTATATCACTATTTCTTTGTCTTTGTCTTGTGTGTTGTTCCTCGGGGTCGGATTATGGAAAGCCTCTAATCTCTTTTTGACAACTTGCTGGATCATGTCATCTGGATATCCGTTTATTTGTGAGCAGCTGTTGAACTCTGTTGATCTCTTCGTTAGTCGCTTTCCACGTGGAACAGTGTGTTATGGCGCGTTTTTATGTATGCATACATAAAACGCAAGGTTTTAGGATTCCCATGAACAAAAAATCACCACAGCTATGCTAGACCTTATTAATGTATATGACTCAAATAATGCTCAAGGTTCTACGGAGAAAATTTTTATACTCTCTTAACCCTTAAACGCAAAGAAGCGGTAAATAAAAAAATGACTCCCCGTGTGCCAGAGGGGTTTGAGAGTGAGCGCGTAAGCGGAAAAATATTTTTTTCAAAAAATCACAGCGCGCTTAGTTTTTAAGATTAAGAGTTCATTTTTGGCTCCTTTTTTGTCATTGCTTCGAAGTTTAGTATGCAACCATCAGAAATGAAAAAAAATTATCATTATCATATATAAATAATGCGATATATGATAGCGCAAAAACGAAATTTCATATTAATTGTATTCAAATCGCGCTGTGCGCCAAACGGTTAGAGGTAACAAGATACTTTTTTTTCGTTGTAATGTGCACTAATTTGCGATCATTTTGATATATAACACATTGTAAAACGATAAAAAGCAACACAGAGAAAATATTATCACAAAATGATGCATGAATTCGTAGCTGCGCGGATGTAAAAAAATATTTTTTTAAAAAATTCACCATAATCGAAAATATTGTTATAGAGACTTGCAATTTGTTTCAAAATGAAGGAAAATTATTGAATATTACGATACTGTAAGAGTTTTAGCTTACAAATGCAGTTTTCGATCATTTCGAACGAGTTAAAGTTGACCGAATGTCGAATTTTTGTTTAAAATTTTTTTATATGATAATATAAAAAAACTGAGAAATGCTACAACCTTCCAATAATTTTTGTTATATTGTGCATGCTTTTGCGCACATTTTCATATATAAAACTCTAAAAAAAGCGTAATATGAAAAGGCTCAAATATTAGGAGAATGTGACCTACCGACGTGTTTCCGAGATTTTCGGCGGCCGAGAATCGGCGCGCTGACGGAATAAAAATATTTTTTTCAAATATTCACCATAAATCGAGATATTGTTCTAGCGACTTGCAATATGTTTTAAATTGAAGATAAATGATTGAATATTACTATACTGTAAGATTGTTATGTTATAAATGCGTTTTTTTGACCTTTTCGGTTGAGTCAAATTTGACCGATCGTAGTTTTTTTCGTACTTATCGTACTTTATATGCAATATTTCAAAAATGAGAAAATGCTACAACCTTCCAATATTTTTTGTTATATTGTGCATGTTTTTGCACACATTTCCATATATAAACCTTTAAAAAAGCGTAATATGAAAAGGCTCAAATATTAGGAGAATGTGACCTACGCGTTTCCGAGATTTCGGCCGAGAATCGGCGCGCGGAGGGGAAAAAAATATTTTTTTCAAAAATTCACCATAAATCGAGATATTGTTCTAGAGACTTGCAATTTGTTTTAAAATGAAGATAATTGATTGAATATTACTAGACTGTAAGAGTTTTTTTTGTTATAAATGCGTTTTTTGACCTTTTCGGTTGAGTCAAAGTTGACCGATCGTAGTTTTTTTTCGTACTTATCGTACTTTATATGCAAATATTTCAAAAATGAGGAATGCTACAACTTCCAATATTTTTTGTTATATTGTGCATGTTTTTGCGCACATTTCCATATATAAAACTATAAAATAAGCGTAATATGATAAGGCACAAATATTAGGAGAATGTGACCTACGCGTTTCGAGATTTTCGCCGAGAATCGGCGCGCGGAGGGAATAAAAATATTTTTTCAAATATTCACCATAAATCGAGATATTGTTCTAGAGACTTGCAATTTGTTTTAAAGTGAAGGTAATGATTGAATATTACTAGACTGTAAGTAATTTGCTTACCCCCCAAAAAAATATATATAATAATATATATATATATATATATATATATATATATATATATATATATATATATATATATATATATATATATATATATATATATATATATATATATATAATATAACGTAAAAATAAAATATATATTACATTCTTCGATTCTGGTACCAATACATAAATAAAAGGAATGCAGGTGACACTTCTCTTTTCGCATACAATGAAATGTCTTATTATTATTTTATTATGCACACATTCAGATATATAAAAAATTGTAATAAATATAACTAAATAAATAAAATAATGCAGAATAACTCACTCGTAATCCTGACTCTTCGTTCTATTCTTGTTTTCTCCCTCCTCCATTGAAGAGTCTTGCATTTTTTTCCACTCGACATGACGAGGTACGGAGGAGGAGGAGACGCGCGCCCTTACTGCTGATGGACCCGGCGGCACCCCGTGCGCCCTCCGCTGTCGGTTTAGGTTTAGGGGGCGCGCTCCAATACATGACCTTAGTGTGGTACTTTCGATCACACTCCCCTATCCTGCAAAGAGCAACTTTGCAGAGACGGTGTCCTCTTCCTTCTGCCATTCATATGGCACACCCGGCACCGTTTCTGCCTTCGCCCTTCTAAGGCCTCCAGTATGTGTTCCCCTGGCTGCAGCCGACACGCAGGGTCCACTACCCGACGAGAAGCGTGATGGCGGGGCCGGCAGCAAGAGGGGCGTCGTCAGCAGGGCGGTGGCAGCAGGGGCGTCGTCAGCAGGGGCGGCGGCAGCAGGGGCGTCGTCAGCAGGGCGTCGTCACAGCATGGCGGCGGCAGCAGGGGCGGCGGCAGGGTCGAGCGAAGTTGGCCCTCCTATCTGCCCTTTCCTCTAGGGGCAGATCTGCAGCTCGGGGCAGGGGGTCAGTTATGGAAGGCCACTCATCGGGATCGAAGTTGATGAGGGCATTCCTGGCTACCTCTAGGAACTGTATGTGGGTCAACCTCGGAAGATTGTCACCGCGGTGTCCCACAGTACAGTATGTAGGCATTTTGGAGGGCCAACTGAAGGATGTATTTGAGGAGCTTCTATGTCCACCTTCTGGTTCTCCTGGCGAAGGGATAGTACTGGATGAGCTGATCAAAGAGATCAACTCCTCCCTATGTCCTGTTGTAGTGCCCAATGACAGTAGGCTGCTCGGTACGAAACTCCTCAAACACAACTCGGCCCTGTCGAGCGTGTCTTCTTCCGCTGTACGATCTCTTCTTGGATGGTTTCATGACTCGTCGTAATCATGGGGACGAGTCGGACACCCTTCCAACAGATAACGAAGACAGCGCCCTTCCGCCGCCACTCTGTCTCTCCTCTTGCCAGGTGTTGCAGATGACTAGCGAACCTCTTGAGGACATTCGGGGGCCCCACGCACCAACCGAAGGGTTACCATGACGTGAACACCTGCTTCATACAGTTCCTGGGCCAGGGATACCGAGTTATAATAATTATCCATAAACAGGTGATATCCCTGGTTACGGAAACGTCTCACAAGTTGAATACAGTGTCACGCAGCGTGGAGAAGACCCCGTATACACTGAAGTCCACAACGAATCCAGTTGTTGGCCTCGGTAATGAGAAAGAATTTCACACCATATTTCTTTGGCTTCTTGGGGTAATACACTTTTATACTAAGACGTCCTTTGTAAGGCATCATCCCCTCATCCAAAAGACAGGTTCTTTCCAGGAATCATGAGATTACTACACCGCTCACGGATATAATCCAACACTGTACGCACTAAAATGAGGCGATCACTGTTATTCGGGGTATGGCCCTTCGGTTGAAGGCGTTGAAGTACCTGTCCAACACCAGGAAATTATCACGGACATAACGCCAGGCACATTCGCATACATAAAAAATAATATCTCTCCAATATTGCCTGACGTCGACAGCAGGTGTCATACCAAATAAATGTGGAGCCCCAAAAAATGCGCCATGTCAATGAGGTTGCAACCCCGCCAGTAATACGACAAGGTCGTCCTCAGCTCATACCGGGAGTACCGAGCGTAGTCCACCGTCTCGTGTACCAGGTATTCCAGCAATTCCCGCGTCAGGAAAAGCTGGATGAACCCCAAAACAGTCAGGGGTACTGGTACGGTCATCCCAGGGGTTGCCGTGAAGGGGTGCATGTTGGAGAGGGGTGGGGTCCTCCGTCCACCCCTCGTCACTCTCCGACGACCGACCTTCACCTTGGCTGGCGCGACGAGCCGACCTTCTACGTGCCCGTGCGCGTGCGGGTGCGGGCACGATGCACACTACTACCCCCCACCCCCCCCCCCCCCCCCCCTGTGTTGGCCCATCACCTCACTTAGGCCCTCACTTTCTATATCGTCCTCTGCGATAAAACTTGAGCCCGTATCCCCACCCTCCCCCTCCTCCTCAGATTTCCCCCTCGTAAGCACTGAACCCACTGAATTCGAGCTCACTTTCGGGATGTGAGCCTCGAACGGACATTGGGGGCAAAATATTCATCCTCACTTTCATCGGGACTGATGTCCTCATCACTCGATGACCATCCGCCATCAAAATGAGGACTTGCGACATGTTCCCGATCAAGCTCCGAAAGATATTGTCTATGTCCCTTGGTTGGAGGCCTCCAAATGCCTACGAATGCCCCATAAGGACGCCCACATGCTTCCTAGGGGTAACCAAAGGCATACAATGTGTTTCCTGAAACACTTTCAGCCACACGTGGCCGCACAGAACGGCCTTGAGGCGCGGGTCATGCTGGGTGCTTGGCCCCTTGCCAGCATCCAGGTCCAAAACTCGCCTAACACGATCCCTTTCTGATGGGTAAAACGCGCCTTTTCACGGTTCACACGTCGTTGAGACATATCTACAAATGTCCTGTAGCATACAAATGCTCAAAGTCTCGCACAAGTCCAGAAAACACGCTTTTTCACGAAGATCGCTCTCGATGGTGCGCTACTGATGCTGGCTGGAGCGAGAAGAAGGGATATCGCGCATGCGCAGCACTGGGTCACGCTTCAAAACAAAACAAGGCCTTGATCCGTGAACTCCCAGCATCCCCCAAGGCGCGTGATTCAAAAGTTTTAGGCTGGTAGGCCTATAAGTATTTTTCCGCGAATTTTAAAAAAAACTTTCGTATGTCGACGTAAAATACGTCCAGTCGGCACCCGACAGACAATTTATCTCGACGTAAAATACGTCCAGTCGGCGTTTAAGGGTTAACAGATACGTTGACAAAGCATGATATTCCTCTTGGTAATTTCATAGGATTTGCAGCTGATGGTGCATCTAACATCATGGGGGAACATAATTCCCTGTGTAGTAGACTCAAGATCTTATTGCCTGGACTAACTGTATTCCAAATGCATATGCCATTCTATTCATTTATGTTCTTCAGAGGCTGCAAAAACTTCCTCGTCACGTGAAGATTTGCTTCGCAGTATATATATTTATATATATATATATATATATATATAAATTATATATATATATATATATATATATATATAATATATATATATATATATATATATATATAAATACACATTATTTGCACATAGTTCAAAAAAGTGCTTTCAAACTTTCACAGGAATTTTGTAACACTAAGCCTCGCAAAATACTCCATTCTTGTCAAACTCGCTGGCTTTCCTTGCACGAAGCAGTAAAAAGGGTTCTCGAACATTGGGAAAACCCATGAAATATCCTTTGATGAGAAATCGATCCATGTAATGACAATAACTATTATGTTCCACTGAACCAGCTTTATCTTGGAGCAGAACTTCACAGCTTGTTTCAGACAGAGTCCCTCAAAAACCCTGATATGGTGCAGGATGTTAAATACAGAGGTAGACAGTTTTGTATTTCTGTTTTTGCGTTGCAGTCAGGAAAAGGTTTGATCTTGGCAATCCTTGTGGGAAATTGTTTCGTTTCTGTCAGTCATTAAGGCTCTAGATTACCGGTCAAGAATAGCCATGCCATCTTTACAAGACTTAGTTAAACTTGTCCCTAGAATAGATGCAGAACATAAACTTTCCAGGATAGTAAGTTTTGCACGAGGACAGTGTTTTAGGCATAAGTTGCCGCCAGTAGCGAGCAAGATGTCTTCTGAACATAGATGAAACAATTGATGCTGCTTATGTCATTCTCGCTAGGGAAGTATAGTTCCTCGTCAAAAAGAAAAGGAAGAAGCCCAAAATGTGGGCGAGAAAAGGGATTCAAAGGAGGGATATATTAGGAGGCTGTAGTACTTTAGTTCGTGAATTAGCAAACGAAGATCCTTCAGAATATAGGAAGCATGTTGAGGAATGCATTACCAGCCAGATTAAAACTTGAAATAATATTACTTCGTTCTTGCCATCTGAGGACAGCCTTGCAATCACTCATAATTTCTTCAGAGTTCCAGTCTACTATTAAATGACTGATCAGACTGATCATTTCACACCAAGCTATTTGTTGCTTCATATGTGTATTTTCATAGAGTATGATTTTTAAACTCGCAAAAAAAAAAAAAAATAAAAAAAATTTTGATGAGGCTCGGCTGTTATTTTTACATATCCTCTACTCCTGCTCCACTTTTCTTAGATTTTTCCACTTTTATTAACTTACCTATAAACACACTTCAGAGTTTTGATTTTCTTTCTTAAAAAATCAAGGTTGGGAATGTTTACTTCTAATTCAATCAGAGCATCTCTTATTTCTTGAAGAGCTTCATCCCGCTTATTGGGATTCATGTAATCGTTACGTCTAATGTTCCACAAACATTCAAATTCCTCGTATTTATCCAAAAACTTCATTATAACCTCGGTATTCCACTTCTCTGACATGATGATCCTTCTGAAGGCAAGTGACAACTGGGAAAGTTTGCCTTTGGACGGGGATAGTTACTGGCGCCAGTAGCTCAAGTGTCCGGATAGTGGCCAGTAAAGTAGCCGGGATTTCAACTCTACTTGCCACTATGCTGGACAGTAAACTCTCCAGGACGGTTTACTAACTTTGCCTTTGCACGGGGATAGTTTGCTGACGCCAGTAAACTGCAGTAAACTATCCCCGTGTAAACGGGCCTTTAGTAGATAGCAATCGTATCGTATTCCTCGATTGGCTGAAATCAAAATTTCCGATATTGTAGGCTTACAGTGATAGAGATGCAAACTATTTCTCCAGTGATGCATCCGAAGACTTACATATTATATTTAAAGAACCGTCACGCCTTTTTATATATATCATAAACCTACCAATTTATATCGATGAAATAACGATACAAGCGCATGAGGGACGAGCTTGTATCAAAATAAATGCTACCACCAGATCAACAGAAACAACAATAAGTTTTCAATGATATGTTTAAATTGACATTCAATAAATTCATGCATGTAAATTACACTAGTAGGTTAATATTCGGAACAACATGAAATATGGATGTCTGTGAAGCCATGACTTGCTTGCGGGGGTGAATGGAACGGCCACTGTTGCATTGGCTGGAAGGGAAATTCAGATAATGATAGCAATGGCATTGTCGTTTCTTTTCAGAATAATTTGAATACCTGTGTAATTATTTTCTTGAGTAAACAAGTCATTATAATAGCTCAGCGATTGAGTATTTTCGGTACTAAATAGCCAATTAACTTGTCGAACGAAATTTTGAAATCCCGTTCAATCCCGTCATCCTTAGTTGATGACATACAACGGCATAAATGCAGCCACACACAATTATATATATATATATATATATATATATATATATATATATATATATATATATATATTATATATATATATATATATAATATATATATATATATATATATATATATATATATATATATATATATATATATATATATATATATATATATATATATATATATATATTGTTGGGCTTTTGGACGAGACTTAGGTAGAATAAATAGATATAGGTTACAGTAAAAAATTAATATTTACAAAATTAGAACGAATATATAATTAATAGAAGGCCAGTGAAATGAAATATCAGACGAACCGGTACCATAGGCCCATGCTTCATATTCTAGCGGTAAACAGTATTAATATTTTTCTGTTTACGGACGTAGATATCACTTCAGTATCATGTTAAAGTTATTCTTGATATATGCATGCAGTGAAACTACAAAAAATGAATATTGAATAATAGGAAAATCTTGTGATTGAAGTTTGCGTGCATAAGTCCAATTGTAGCCTGGGCTAAACTAATGATATAAATCATAACTATTGAAAGCTTCTCGTTCGTTTGTTTGAGGTGATAGACTGTTTGATACATGTTCGTGTTTTGTGTGCTTGTGCTGATATATAAAGATACAAAGCGGTACGTTTAAGATATACCTACGTATAAGCATTCGCGAGCGGTCTTTGTTTATATAAGCATTCAAATATTTTACCGAAGAAATTATTTAATATTTATCACAAGAAACTAATAATATCGGAAACTTTTATTGTCAGTCAGTCACGCGCTACTATGCTTAAATTAAGGTTATCTTTTCATATACACATTTGTTTTGTAAGTATTCGAGGAGTCATAGAGCATCCTTCATATTGATTGTCAAATCCACACTATCACAACACTGGAAGGTTTCGTATAATATCCGGGTTGCAGATTTGAACGCTCTATAACTGACATTCGAAGAGCATCATGGCTTAAGGGTCTGGACACACGAGCGCTATTTTCGAAGCATTACTGAGGATCAGCCAAGCATGGTTAGCTCATCATGCATGCTGTCCAAGTTGGATGTGTGACAGGCTTGTGCCTTTTATATTTTTTCTGCTTCCGTCTTGCCATTCCAGTCTGGGAACATTTCCATCCATATTTCAGTCTAGCACTTAGCTTATATTTCTCGGTTGTTATAATCGTTAAGCTTATATTTCTCGGTTGTTATAAATCGTTCATTTTGACATTATATAATGCCTGCTTGCTTTCAGCTTCACAAAATAAATAAATTTGTCCATGTCGAATATCTCTGGCGCCGTCTCTTATGGTGCTGGCGTAGCTTGGCATTTAGGCCGTGGTACTGTTGTAGAGGAGCCCAGAGGTCTAGCCTATCTGGTGCCCTCCTAGCAACTGGGTCATTGCCATCTAGATACTGCGTCCCATCAGCGTCTCGTGTAGTGAGGCAAGGCGTTACTAGCGCTGCGCTAATACGTCGACACCGAAATTAGAAACTCCTTACGCCCACGTAACGCGTCCCAGTAACACTTGTGTAGTCCAAATTTTCAGTTGAAAAGCATTGGAAGATACAGAAGACAGCGTCAGTTGGCGTCAGCAACGCGACGTTTTTAGCACTCGTGTATCCAGAGTTTTTAAGGCTTCGGATAACTTGAAGTAATGTTATATTGTTTAAGACTTGAGGGGTTTGTATCAGGACTGACTGAACTAAATTTGCTGATACCTACTTTGGTTTAGCATTCCAAGCAATAGAAAAAGTACGCCCAAGATCTTATATAATTATATATACTATATATATAATATTATATTATATATATATAATATATATATATATATATATATATATCATTCATTGAATAGAATGGCTTTCTCACTGTTAACCAGCTTTTTTGAAATTGCTTCATATTTTCTAATTATTTTCTTTACTTCATTGTTCAGGTTACTAATGGACACATAATGGGGTTCTTCCATTTACTCCAGTAGTTTTTTTACACCCGACAGCTGTTTCGTCAACCTATACGTATTGACGTTTTCAAGCGTACTGATACAAATATGAGCCTACATGCGTTTGTGACGTCATGAGGTCGGAAAGGTAGTACAATTGCCAGATACCTAGTTTTAAGTATTTACAAAAGACTATAGTGAAACATAAAATAAGACAAATAAATAAATATGTTAACAACAGAAATTAAATAAAAAAGTTGAAAGTAAGTTATTATATACACTTATACATAAATATATATAATTACATATGTTTAATTCACTGAAAGTCAGTGTGCGCTCCTGTCCGCGTGTGGGGCTTTTGGTTCCACGCGGTTGAAGGACTGCCTCCTACACGAGGGCAAGGATCGGTCTGCCTCACGTTGGATGTTAAGGCTGGGACGTTGCATTGCGATGCTGACTGCTTCTGATATCAATAAACGATTGTAGTTGCCTTCCTTGTGTATTATTTTGGTGTTTGTGAGAAGTTCTTGTAATGATGGTTTTTTATTGTGGGTATCCACAAAGTGCTGATGAATGGCTCCTTGGTTTCTGTGGGCCTGCATGCGACGTTTGAGTGTGGTGGTTGTGTGTTCCGATATAGCATTTTTGGGGGGACTGACATTGCTCGTCAGCACAGACAAACTGTATACTATATCAGATTTAACCTCTTTCTCCGTCGATGGGCCGTACTATTTTTCATTACCAAAGAGGCCGTAAGGTTTGGTTTGCAGTAAATCCTTGCTGTTATTTTGTTATATGGCGCTAGGGGGGTGGTTCCTCTTCGCAGTATACCAAGGATGGCTTTCCTTTCATCTTCGTGGTGTTGTTGTATGGTATCTGATGGTATATCACTATTCTTTGTCTTTGTCTTGTGTGTTGTTCCTCGGGGTCGGATTATGGAAAGCCTCTAATCTCTTTTTGACAACTTGCTGGATCATGTCATCTGGATATCCGTTATTTGTGAGCAGCTGTTGAACTCTGTTGATCTCTTCGTTAGTCGCTTCACGTGGAACAGTGTGTTATGGCGCGTTTTATGTATGCATACATAAAACGCAAGGTTTTTAGGATTCCCATGAACAAAAAAAATCCACCACCACAGCTATGCTAGACCTTATTAATGTATATGACTCAAATAATGCTCAAGGTTCTACTGGAGAAAATTTTTATACTCTCTTAACCCTTAAACGCCGAAGCGGTAAATAAAAAAATGACTCCCGTGTGCCAGAGGGGTTTGAGAGTGAGCGCGTAAGCGGAAAAAAATATTATTTTCAAAAAATCACAGCGCGCTTAGTTTTTAAGATTAAGAGTTCATTTTTGGCTCCTTTTTTTGTCATTGCTTGAAGTTTAGTATGCAACCATCAGAAATGAAAAAAATTATCATTATCATATATAAAATAATGCGATATATGATAGCGCAAAAACGAAATTTCATATATAATTGTATTCAAATCGCGCTGTGCGCCAAACGGTTAGAGGTAACAAGATACTTTTTTTTTCGTTGTAATGTGCACTAATTTGCGATCATTTTGATATATAACACATTGTAAACGATAAAAGCAACACAGAGAAAATATTATCACAAAATGATGCATGAATTCGTAGCGCGCGGATGTAAAAAAAATATTTTTTTAAAAATTCACCATAAATCGAAATATTGTTTTAGAGACTTGCAATTTGTTTCAAAATGAAGGAAAATTATTGAATATTACGATACTGTAAGAGTTTTAGCTTACAAATGCAGTTTTCGATCATTTCGAACGAGTTAAAGTTGACCGAATGTCGAATTTTTTGTTTAAAATTTTTTTTTTTTTTTATGATAATATAAAAAAATGAGAAATGCTACAAACCTTTCCAATAATTTTTGTTATATTGTGCATGCTTTTGCGCACATTTCATATATAAAACTCTAAAAAAAGCGTAATATGAAAAGGCTCAAATATTAGGAGAATGTGACCTACAGCGTTTCCGAGCTTTTCGGCCGAGAATCGGCGCGCTGACGGAATAAAAATATTTTTTCAAATATTCACCATAAATCGAGATATTGTTCTAGAGACTTGCAATATGTTTTAAATTGAAGATAAATGATTGAATATTACTATACTGTAAGATTTTTATGTTATAAATGCGTTTTTTGACCTTTTCGGTTGAGTCAAATTTGACCGATCGTAGTTTTTTTCGTACTTATCGTACTTTATATGCAAATATTTCAAAAATGAGAAATGCTACAACCTTCCAATATTTTTTGTTATATTGTGCATGTTTTTGCACACATTTCCATATATAAACCTTTAAAAAAAGCGTAATATGAAAAGGCTCAAATATTAGGAGAATGTGACCTACGCGTTTCCGAGATTTTCGGCCGAGAATCGGCGCGCGGAGGGGAAAAAAATATTTTTTCAAAAATTCACCATAAATCGAGATATTGTTCTAGAGACTTGCAATTTGTTTTAAAATGAGATAATTGATTGAATATTACTAGACTGTAAGATTTTTTTTTGTTATAAATGCGTTTTTTGACCTTTTCGGTTGAGTCAAAGTTGACCGATCGTAGTTTTTTTCGTACTTATCGTACTTTATATGCAAATATTTCAAAAATGAGAAATGCTACAACCTTCCAATATTTTTTGTTATATTGTGCATGTTTTTGCGCACATTTCCATATATAAAACTATAAAATAAGCGTAATATGAAAAGGCACAAATATTAGGAGAATGTGACCTACGCGTTTCGGAGATTTTCGGCCGAGAATCGGCGCGCGGAGGGAATAAAAATATTTTTTTCAAATATTCACCATAAATCGAGATATTGTTCTAGAGGACTTGCAATTTGTTTTAAATGAAGGTAAATGATTGAATATTACTAGACCTGTAAGTAATTTGCTTACCCCCCCAAAAATATATTTATAATATATATATAATATATATATATATATATAGATATATATATATATATATATATATATATATATATATATAATTTTTTTTATACGTAAAATATATATATTACATTCTTCGATTCTGGTACCAATACATAAATAAAAGGAATGCAGGTGACACTTCTCTTTTCGCATACAATGAAATGTCTTATTATTATTTTATTATGCACACATTCAGATATATAAAAATTGTAATAAATATAAAACTAAATATAAAATAAATGCAGAATACTCACTCGTAATCCTGACTCTTCGTTCTATTCTTGTTTCTCCCTCCTCCATTGAAGAGTCTTGCATTTTTTTCCACTCGACATGACGAGGTACAGGTGGAGGAGGGAGACGCGCGCCTTACTGCTGATGGACCCGGCGGCCCCGTGCGCCCTCCGCTGTCGGTTTAGGGGGCGCGCTCCAATACATGACCTTAGTGTGGTACTTTCGATCACACTCCCCTATCCTGCAAAGAGCAACTTTGCAGAGACGGGTGTCTCTCCTTCTGCCATTCATATGGCACACCCGGCACCGGTTTTCTGCCTTCGCCCACTTCTAAGTGCAGGCCAGTATGTGTCCCTGGCTGCAGCCGACACGCAGGGTCCACTACCCGACGAGAAGCGGTGATGGCGGGGCCGGCAGCAAGAGGGGCGTCGTCAGCAGGGGCGGTGGCAGCAGGGGCGTCGTCAGCAGGGGCGGCGGCAGCAGGGGCGTCGTCAGCAGGGGCGTCGTCAGCAGGGGCCCGGGCGGCGGCAGCAGGGGCGGCGGCAGCGGTCGAGCGAAGTTGGCCCTCCTATCTGCCCTTTCCTCTATGGGGCAGATCTGCAGCTCGGGGCAGGGGGTCAGTTATGGAAGGCCACTCATCGGGATCGAAGTTGATGAGGGCATTCCTGGCTACCTCTAGGAACTGTATGTGGGTCAACCTCGGAAGATTGTCACTGCGGTACCCACAGTACAGTATGTAGGCATTTTGGAGGGCCAACTGAAGGATGTATTTGAGGAGCTTCTATGTCCACCTTCTGGTTCTCCTTGGCGAAAGGGATAGTACTGGATGAGCTGATCAAGAGATCAACTCCTCCCATGTGCCTGTTTTAGTGCCCAATGACAGTAGGCTGCTCGGTACGAAACTCCTCAAACACAACTCGGCCCTGTCGACGTGTCTTCTTCCGCTGTACGATCTCTTCTTGGATGGGTTCATGACTCGTCGTAATCATGGGGACGAGTCGACACCCTTCCAACAGATAACGAAGACAGCGCCCTTCCGCCGCCACTCTGTCTCTCCTCTTGCCAGGTGTTTGCAGATGACTAGCGAACCTCTTGAGGACATTCGGGGCCCCACGCACCAACCGAAGGTACCACTGACGTGAACACCTGCTTCATACAGTTCCTGGGCCAGGATACCGAGTTATAATAATTATCCATAAACAGGTGATATCCCTGGTTACGGAAACGTCTCACAAGGTTGAATACAGTGTCACGCAGCGTGGAGAAGACCCCGGTATACACTGAAAAGTCCACAACGAATCCAGTGTTGGCCTCGGTAATGAGAAAGAATTTCACACCATATTTCTTTGGCTTCTTGGGGTAATACACTTTTATACTAAGACGTCCTTTGTAAGGCATCATCCCCTCATCCAAAGACAGGTTCTTTCCAGGAATCATGAGATTACTACACCGCTCACGGATATAATCCAACACTGTACGCACTAAAATGAGGCGATCACTGTTATTCCGGGGTATGGCCCTTCGGTTGAAGGCGTTGAAAGTACCTGTCCAACGCCAGGAAAATTATCACGGGACATAACGCCAGGCACATTCGGCATACATAAAAAATAATTTCTTCTCCAAATATTGCCTGACGTCGACAGCAGGTGTCATACCAAAATAAATGTGGAGCCCCAAAAAATGCGCCATGTCAATGAGGTTTTTGCAACCCCGCCAGTAATAGACAAGGTCGTCCTCAGCTCATACCGGGAGTACCGAGCGTAGTCCACCGTCTCGTGTACCAGGTATTCCAGCAATTCCCGCGTCAGGAAAAGCTGGATGAACCCCAAAACAGTCAGGGGTACTGGTACGGTCATCCCAGGGGTTGCCGTGAAGGGGAGCATGTTAGGAGGGGTGGGGTCCTCCGTCCACCCCTCGTCACTCTCCGACGACCGACCTTCACCTTGGCTGGCGCGACGAGCCGACCTTCTACGTGCCCGTGCGCGTGCGGGTGCACGCACGATGCACACTACTACCTCCCGTGTTGGCCCATCACCCTCACTTAGGCCCTCACTTTCTATATCGTCCTCTGCGATAAAACTTGAGCCCGTATCCCCACCCTCCCCCTCCTCCAGATTCCCCCTCGTAAGCACTGAACCCACTGAATTCGAGCTCACTTTCGGGATGTGAGCCTCGAAACGGACATTGGGGGCAAATATTCATCCTCACTTTCATCGGGACTGATGTCCTCATCACTCGATGACATCCGCCATCAAAATGAGGACCGTTCGCGACAATGTTCCGATCAACGCTCCGAAAGATATTCGTCTATGTCCCTTGGTTGGAGGCCTCCCAAATGCCTACGAATGCCCCTAAGGACGCCCACATGCTTCCTAGGGGTAACCAAAGGCATACAATGTGTTCCTGAAACACTTTCAGCCACACGTGGCCGCACAGAACGGCCTTGAGGCGCGGGGTCATGCTGGGTGCTTGGCCCCTTGCCAGCATCCAGGTCCAAAACTCGCCTAACACGATTCCCTTCTGATGGGGTTAAAACGCGCCTTTCACGGTTCACACGTCGTTGTAGACATATCTACAAATGTCCTGTAGCAATACAAATGCTCAAAGTCTCGCACAAGTCCAGAAAACACGCTTTTCACGAAAGATCGCTCTCGGATGGTGCGCTACTGATGCTGGCTGGAGCGAGAAGATATCGCGGCATGCGCACCTGGGTCACGCTTCAAAACAAAACAAGGCCTTGATCCGTGAACTCATCCCAGCATCCCCCAAGGCGCGTGATTCAAAAGTTTTAGGCTGGTAGGCCTATAAGTATTTTTCCTTTTTCGAATTTTAAAAAAAACTTTCGTATGTCGACGTAAAATACGTCCAGTCGGCACCCGACAGACAATTTATATCGACGTAAAATACGTCAGTCGGCGTTTAAGGGTTAACAGATACGTTGACAAAGCATGATATTCCTCTTGGTAATTTCATAGGATTTGCAGCTGATGGTGCATCTAACATCATGGGGGAACATAATTCCCTGTGTAGTAGACTCAAGATCTTATTGCCTGGACTAACTGTATTCAAATGTATATGCCATTCTATTCATTTATGTTCTTCAGAGGCTGCAAAAACTTCCTCGTCACTGTGAAGATTTGCTTCGCAGTATATATATATATATATATATAATATATATATATATATATATATATATAAATACACATTATTTGCACATAGTTCAAAAAGTGCTTTCAAACTTTCACAGGAATTTGTAACACTAAGCCTCGCAAAATACTCCATCCTTGTCAAACTAGCTGGCTTTCCTTGCACGAAGCAGTAAAAAGGGTTCTCGAACATTGGAAAACCCCTGAAATATCCTTTGATGAATATCGATCCATGTAATGACAATAACTATATGTTCCACTGAACCAGCTTTATCTTGGAGCAGAACTTCACAGCTTGTTTCAGACAGAGTCCCTCAAAAACCCTGATATGGTGCAGGATGTTAAATACAGAGGTAGACAGTTTTTTGTATTTTCTGTTTGCGTTGCAGTCAGGCAAAAGGTTTTGATCTTGGCAATCCTTTGTGGGAAATTGTTTCGTTTCTGTCAGTCATTAAGGCTCTAGATTACCGGTCAAGAATAGCCATGCCATCTTTACAAGACTTAGTTAAACTTGTCCCTAGAATAGATGCAGAACATAACCAGGAGTTAGATGATGAATGGCAGAGCTTAGATTTTGTACAAGTACCAGATGAAATAAGGCATGAGAAAAATATTGAGGATGTTATAAAGGGTTGGGTAATCTAAAAGATGATGAAGGTAATGTAATGTTTCAGCCTTATCAAATTTTGCTCTTCATATTTTATCTTTACCAACTACAATGCTGATGCAGAGTCTGCAGTAAGTTAAATTTTATAGAGACAATGCTTAAAAATTCTTTACAGCTGCCATCAATTATTGCTCTCATAGATATGTCCTAGGAAGTTAAAAGATATGGTGGGTGTGCCCAGTACACTGTTAATGATGAGATGATCGAAGATGTCAAAAATATGTATAAAAAAAGTTCTTTTGAAATGGCTTAATAAACATATTTTTCAAACGGCCTAATGAGCATTCTCTTGTAACATCTTTGAAATTACATTTTCTATTGGCATTATATATATATATATTATATATATATATATATATATATATATATATATATATATATTATATATATATATATATATATATATATATATATATATATATATATATATATATATCTATAGATATATATAATATATATATATATATATATATATATATATATATATATATCATATATATATATATATATATATATATATATATATATATATATATCTATAGATATATATATATATATATATATATATATATATATATATATATATATATATATATATATATATATATATATATATATATTATTCTAGTACAGTATATTTATTGAACTTATTGTAATATCTATAAACTTGTTGTAAACGACTTATGTTACTTTTTTCATCGTCATATTAAATAAGTTCCATTCTTCACCTGCTAAAGGAGTTTCATTCAACTCTTTCATCGTCATATTAAGTAAGTTCCATTCCAGTTTTTCATCATCAAATTAAAGGAGTATCGACTGTTGTTGAGGAGTTTTTTCTACCCTCTCATCAAAAAACACTAGAATAAAATCTAACTAAATGTTTAAACAGTATGAACTAAAAACGGAAAGGGTCAGTGTCTATCCTTATTTTTCAATAGAAAAAAAAGCTACTGGCTGGGAATTCATACGGCTAAGTTTTGAGCACTTACAAGATCATGATAAACAACTTAAAACGTTCTTCCAGAGTTCCAACAACTACATCGGTAAAGTCGAATATATTGCATTACTGGCAACTGTCTGAGACCGTGCGTGGATTTCCTTATGCTGGGGTCACACATTCACGTATCAGAGACGGCGTATGCCCACGTATGTGGATCGTGGGCATCATCGCAGTGAAATGACCTTGAACAGCTGGTAAACAGGACACGGGCTGACGGACTTAAAACCAGCACCGTAAATTGGGCCGCAAATGTACGCGCAACGCAAGTAAGGTCAGACGCCACCTGCAACCTGGCCCAGTAAAATCCTACACATCCCCCAAGCTTTTGCTGTGCAAAGCATGGTGCACTGACTTACTTACGCCGATAGTGAAACGTTCTATGCACGTCAACTTCACGTCGGTACCACGCCCACCATTGTGGGGCTGTAGGGTACAATAGGGCCGGCCTGTAAACAGAGCAGACTGTAAAGTGATGGAATATGTATGAAAGAATGTAAAAACAATACACTTCTGAAAATCAAGGTTGTAAATTCACTTTGATAGAATTCTGCATGTACTGTAAAATAGTGTATATTTTCAACAGATAAAAAAAATTAAGTCAGAATTTATAATATACATACCATTGGTAGTCCCAACATCTTGGGCTTCTTCTGACGGACGATGTGGGGCTTGAGGAAGTGGAATATGTTTAATATTCACTTCTCCCGGTCCGTCAGTCGTCTGCTCGTCCCTTGGCCACTCTTCTCGTCGGCGAGGTGTCCGAAGCAGCTCCTGAGGGACGTGAATCATGTCCAGAGCTCGTTGCCAGTCACTGGTGGCCTAAGTGACTTGCCCTTGTCATCAAAGACCTTCCACACTTTGGCTTTGTCCTTGTAGGCAGCCATCCCCTTGTTGTATATGAATTGGGCCTCGTGCTCGAGGCACTCACCCACCAGCCTCTCATTTAAGTCCAACAGGATGACACAGAAGTTCTTCCGTCGTCAATGTAGAGTTTCAGTGTCGCTGTCATCACTCTGTATCTCATCCAACTCCGACTCCTGTAGGTGGAAGATGACATTTCCCTCGTCCTGAGTGTCTGCAGGAGTGGCTGTAGGAGTCTTCTCTGGGCCGAAAGAAGGTTCTGCAAGAAGATATGATGTTGATGGTCCCTTCCTTGGTCGTTTTGTGTGGTTCAGCATCTTGAAGGGCGTTGTTTGTGGAGAGTACTTGGAGGAGACTGCTGGTCTCGGAGAGGGAAACAACAGCTGACCTGAGGGCGCCGACCTGCCCTTTTATATCACGCTACAGTGTTGTCATGTCATACAGGGTTGTAAATGTGCGAATCGGTTTCCCCGTAGGATAAAGCACAATTAGGAGGCCCACGTGCAGCGCGGGAAGAAAACAGCGGCGGCGAACAATGTGGTGACCCCAGCGCCTACCCCGCTGCAGTCACTGTGGGTCCCACGGGCAATGCCTGGAGTCACGTCAGGTGACATTTGGCGTGACCACCCCACGACTTGTTTTGAACATTTCAAAACTGGAGTGGGCTACGGCGCTCCAGTGGGCGAGATCAGCGCCCGGACAACCCGTCACCGTACGTCCACGAACGGAACATTTACGATTTATGCTGGGGTCACACATTCACGTATCACGACGGCGTATGCCCACATATATGGATCGTGGGCATCATTGCGGTGAAATGGCCTTGAACAGCTGGTAAACAGGACACGGGCTAACGGACGTAAAGCCAGCACCGTAAATTGCGCCGCAAATGTACGCGCAAAGAAAGCTAGGTCGGACGTCTACCTGGAACTCACGCCGATAGTGTAATGTTCTATGTACGTCAACTTCATGTCATTACCACGCCCACTGTTGTAGGGCTGTAGGGTACAAAATAGCCGGCCTGTAAACAGAGCAGACTGTAAAGTGATGGAACATGTATGAGAGAATGTAAAGATATTGCATTCTGAAAATCCAGGTTGTAAATTCACTTTGGTAGAATTCTGCATGTACTGTAAAGTATTGTATATTTTCAAAAAAAAAAAAAAGTAAGTCAGACATTATAATATATACCACTGGCAGTCCCAACATCTTGGGCTTCTTCTGACGGACGATGTGGGCCTTGAGGAAGTAGAATATGTTCAATATCCACTTCTCCCTGTCCGTTTAGTCGTCTTCCGTGTCGCTGTCATCACTCTGTATCTCATCCAACTCCGACTCTTGTAGGTGGAAGATGACATTTCCTCGACCTGGGTGTCTGCAGATGGGCAGTAGGAGTTTTCTCTGGGCCGAAAGAAGGTCCTGCAAGAAGATGTGACGTTGATGGTCCTTTCCTTCGTTGTTTTAGGAGGTTTGGCATCTTGAAGGGCATTGTGGAGAGTACTTGGAGGAAACTGCTGGTCTCGGGAGACGGAAACAGCTGACCTGAGGGCGCCAACCTGACCTTTTATACCATGCTACAGCATTGCCATGTCGTACAGGGTTGTAAATGTGTGAATCGGTTTCCTCGTAGGCTACAGCGCAATTAGGAGGCCCACGTGCTTTGCGGCGGAAAGAAAACGATGGCGAACACTGCAGGTGACCCTAGCACTTACCCCGCAGCAGTCACCGTGAGTCCCACATGCAATGCCTGGAGCTACGTCAGGTAACATTTGGCGTGACCACCCACGACTTTCTTTGAACATTTCAAAACTGGAGCGGTCTACGGCGCCCTAGTGGGCGGAGCTTAGAGCCCGGACGAGCCGTCACTTTTACGTTACATTTATGGTTTACTGACGTAAGTTATTGCCAACTACCAATTTCCGCTCATGCGTGGGCGTGCGTGCGTTGATACGTGAATGTATGACCTTAGCATTACTGACGTGAGCTTTTGCCAACTACCAATTTCCGCTCATGCGTGGGCGTGCGTGCTTTAATACGTGAATGTGTGATCTTAGCATAAATAGTGTGGAAATCTGGCAGCCCTGCGAGTCTGCCTGTTTGGAAATAGCTAACTCTCTAATGCGCTTTTCAGATTAGGCCGAATGTGACATTAGGTTCCATTTGAATTGCAGTTTTTATGGCATGTACAAGTGTCATCTCGGCTCAGGATTTGAGAGCTGTTACGGAGAGCAAATTCTTGTATGACATGTTTATGTTGACAGGAATTGTTGGCTATTGAGTTCTGAGGAAAAATAAACAGATGTAAATCAGTGCGTTGGAAAGAGACATCTCAGTTACGGAATTTTGATTGAATAGTTTGGTGTCCATTTCGCCATAGTTAAAAGTAATCATAAATACGAACCGAAATGATTATTTTCTGTTGAGCGAAGGGAAAACTGCTTATATAAATAAGCATAGTCACTGACATAATTATAACCGTGTTTGTGAAATCTTACATAATAAAAGTAAAATACTCGTTTTTCTGATGGCTGATCGATCATGTACTAACACTACCGAGTGTCACAGTAGCAGACATGTGAGAGAGAGGGTTGCTGAAGGGAAGCGATTATTGAAGATGGGAGACATTAAAATAGACATTTTCCACATAAGAACTGAATTACAGCATCCTCCTCATTACCAAGAGGGCACACCTCTAATTACACATATTCCCTTCCATCAAATATGAATAATTGTGTGAGCGCCTCGGTGGCGTGGTTGGTATGGTGTTTGCGTCCCACCTCGGTGGTCGCGGGTTCGATTCTCGGCCATTCCATTGAGGAGTGAGAGATGTGTATTTCTGGTGATAAAAGTTCACATCTCGACGTGGTTCGGAAGTCACGTAAAGCCGTTGGTCCCGTTGCTGAATAACCACTGGTTCCATGCAACGTAAAACACCATGCAAAACAAAACATGTGTGTGGGTGTGTGTGCTTAGACAAATATTCATATTTGATGGAAGGGAATATGTGTAATTAAGGTGTGCCCTCTAGGTAATGAGAAGGATGCTGTAATGAGATTATAAAATGTCTATTTTATAATCTCCCATCATCAATAATCGCTTCACTTCAGCAACCCTTTCTCTCACACTCTCTCTCTCTCTCACATGTCTGCTACTGTGACACTCAGTGGTGTTAGTATATGATCGATCAGCCCAATCAGTAAAACGAGCAGTTTTTTCTTGTATTATGTGAGATTTCACAAACACGGTTATAATTTATGTCAGTGACCTATGCTTATATATATATATATATATATGATATATACATACATACATACATACACACACACACACACACACACACACACACACACACACACACACACACATATATATATATATATATATATATATATATGTATATGTATATGTATATATATATATATATATATATATATATATATATACATATACATATACATATATATATATATATATATATATATATATATATATATATATATTATACATACATATATATGCAATATAAAAACACTGTATCGTGCTTCTAAGAAATCAATAGAGGGATCCACAGTAATATCCTTGTTTATCAAGATATAATATATTTATACAAAGCTTAAAGCTTTCGTCCATCCTCCTGTGGACTTGATCACTAAGCAAAAATGGTCAAGTCCACAGGAGGATGGACGCAAAGCTTTAAGCTTTGTATAAATATATTATATCTCGATAAACAAGGATATTACTGTGGATCCCTCTATTGATACACACACACACACACACACACACACATATATATATATATATATATATATATATATATATATATATATATTACATGTGTGTGTGTATGTGTGTCATAGACAAATATTCATGTTTGATGGGAGGGAATATGTGCGCGCGCGCGCGGACAGAGGACGAAGTTGGTGTAGTTGTAATTTCGGAAATGTGGAAATGAATATGCACGAAGATAATTTGGTTGAAAGAGATTAGATGGCTCTTCCTTGTATTAGATGCATGGTTTCCAAAGAAGAGTATGCACAAGTATAATTTTGAAGGAGGATTTGCTAAAGAAAGTTAGATTATTTTACATTTTAGAGTAGTAGGGAGACACAGAATATTTACATTATATTATACTTCTAAATTTTTAATTTTTTTGGTTAAAGCAGAGGTGAAGATAAATAAGATGTAATTGGAAAATTTGGGTTTAAAACTGCAACTCTAAAACAAGTGAACTTGATAAGAAAGCAGAAGTACCATTTAAGGAAACATGGAGGCTAGTTTGGGCACGGTTAACAAAACTGAAATGGAGGGAATAACTTCAGAGTTGGCAACTTGGCAAAACTTATGGGAGAGGTCATGGAGACTGCTTTCATTATTAGTGTTAATGAGGTGGCTAAAAGAAAAGGAATAGCTGAATTATACAGAATGGAAGGGGTTGGTATTAACACAATAGTGGTTGTGGATATGACTTGGTAAACAAAAAGGAAACTAAGAGGTTGAAGATTAGAAAGATGGCAATAATTGACATGATTTCTGGTGAGAATTTTGTGATCAGTGGTCAAAGTGGGATTGAGTGGTTGACCCGCGTGTGTGAGGTTATGTCTCTACATCACCTCACACACGGTGTGTATGTATGTGAGGGAGAGGTTATATGTATATATCACCTTTACCCATACAGTGCCAATTATTTTTCTAAAATCATTTCATAGGAGCATTCCCAACATACAGACTTTTACAACACAAACTCGGGTTAACCACTCAATATATGATTATGATCACTGATAATTGGTTGCAGTCATGACATGAAGAAAAGGATAGGATATATGAAGATCATTAACATTGACTAAGCCAGGAACCTGTTGAAGTTACAGTCGCATCATCTTCTAAATTGAGTAAGAAGAGCCCGGAGCTACTTCATGTCGCTCGATCCCAATGCGATGATTGGTGAAGATTGGTAAATGCAAAGCAAAAACGGGAAATAAAGTTTTTTGAAGTTCGTTCCATATGTACTAAAATGCATTTACCATATATTCTCTCTCTCTCTCTCTCTCGCGTCTCTCTCCTCCTCTCTCTCTCTCTCTCTCTCTCATCTCTCTCTCTCTCTCTCTGCTGCTGCAACTCATAAAAGTGTGGTGTAATGCGGAATTGAAAGCTCCAGCGCGAGATGATTGCAGGTCTGTGTTTTGCATGAACCCGTTTCGCTTTCCTATTTTATATAACTGATCTGTTTGTTCGCCTGTAGTTCTCAATTTTCATAGACCTTATGCAGATGAAATCGTTTAATTCTCAGTCAGTGCCAGATCAGTTGGTCGTGAAGTCATGAAGACAATGGACGGTTTCCATTTTGTTCACGAGTATATTTCCTATTGACGAGCGTGTGCCAAATTTGAAGACAGATGTCGATCTTGGACTATCTTATAATTATGTGATCTGTGGATTCAAGATAGTATCGGAATTATATGAGTTGCATAATTTGTTGTTAGACGTACACATATCCAGATTTCAAATCGGGAATTTCAGCATCTCTATGAAACCAGGATTCACAAACATGCACAAGCTCAAATTACTGATTTTCATCAGCAAGAAACATTTAAGGTCCTAAGACTGATATGTTAACTCTAATACTTTTAATACCAATGCCAATTTAAGATTTTATCTACGACATCTTAAGTCCCAGGCGCCCTTTGAGATGTTCATTACCTGTCTTTGTTTAATCAAGGCTGATTCTATCATCTGACTTTTTTATCAGCAGTTGCAGCTATAAGTTATACGTGAGAAATTCCAGTTATTCTGTGGTTATGGTTATTTATAGGGTTGAAAATAGCTGACTTTTGTTGTCCATACCTAACTGACTGTTTACGTTGTATTAATCTCTGGGGGAAGTGATTTTCCAGTAAATCCGATGTAAGATTGGTCACAGTCCAGCATGGGATTTTGTATACTCCTGAATCTGTTTGTTTTGTCTTTTGTTGGATTTGGCTAAGGTATTTGGGTAAGTAAAAGCAAATGGGTTAGATTTTCCGAGAGTCTGGGTTACCTTGTTAATCCTGTCTGAATGTGGAATTTTTTTTAAATTTTATTGTTGGTTGTCTCTCTGGCCTTGTATTGAGGGATACGGTAGAAAATTACGTTTGCTTTATGAATCACTTTCTCGGTTATGAATTAAGCACTAATATCTGTCTTATTCTGTTATTTTTACATGTCATCCCCTTCCTGCCTTTTCTCACCACTCTTCCTATTGGGGCTGTACTTGGACTTAAAGAGCATCAGCCATATCACTGTTTATCTCAGTGACCTCAAAAGCTTACATTAGATGTTAATATCTGTCGTTTTCAATTATTTTTACATTACCCCCTTCCCAGCGTCTCTCACTTCCTTCCTTATTGGGGCTGAACTTAAACTTATAAGGTATATTAGCAGTGCCACTATTCATCTCAGTAACTATGAATTTAGACACTAATATCTGTTGTTTTCGTTATTTTTACATGTCACCCCTTCCCACCCACTTTGTGTCCTATAAGACTTCTAGACATGAAGCTTTATAGGTTATAACATTTTTATTGATTTTGCCTCTCGATAAAAGCTAAGGATATTCTTCGAAGGTCATTTAAATAGTATGTTAAAAAGACAAGACAATTTCGATGACGAGATAGTTACAGTAAGATTCATATTCAGATTGTGTTTGCAAATCTAACTTAAACATTTTAATGAAACCCTAAACAAATCTGAAATTACCTATAAGAACTGTACTATGGCTCAAACGAACCCATATAAAAATGTAAAAGAAAAGAGAACCCCATGTAAAACTTACATCAGCGAGAGAGAGAGAGAGAGAGAGAGAGAGAGAGAGACCGAGAGATTTAAATGGGACCAGTGAGGCCCACGAGACTATGTTCAAATGGCGTCTGAAGGGCTCGAGTCTGTGTGTGACTTAAGAACGTCTGGGGAGAGAGAAAATGTGATGTGTATGTGTGTGTGTGTGTGTGTGTGTGAGGAGGAATGGAGAGGGGGGGGGGGCGTTTATAGAAATGATATCCTAATGATTTTGGGTGATCTTTCTGGTCATTTCCCAAGCGTGATAACATTATAGCTCAAAATTAATTCATAGATATGGTAATTAGTGAACTGTTACTACTATCGTATATGAATCTTGCAAATTATAATATTGATTAATGAAGCGCAAAGCAACTTGGGAATTTCAATTGATTTTCTGAAATGTCTACACTTTCCGAATATTTGTTTTCGTATTCAATACTTGAAATGTGACCAAAGTCAAAGTCTCTCCCACAGCACCTGGCGATAATATTTGCACTTCTTCTTCTTCTGGAATGCCAGCAGACGGGAATTCAATGGTTTCTGCTTCCTCTTCATTTCAGACCTCCCGATCATACAGAAATCTGACATAAGAATATAGTTACTTTTCTGTATTTCAGTCAATAACTGTCTGTCAGAAATATAGAAAAAAAAATTACTTCATGATTCTCTGGTTTTTGTAACGTAAAACCAAGTTAAGATTCTGTAGCAAACACTTCTGTTGATTCAAAATGACCCATAAGCCCAAGATCAGGTCACGTTTTAAATGCGTTGTAATCCTTTGCGAAGAAATGTTTACGCCGGGAGTTTGTTCAAAATTAAATGCATGAGTTTTTTTATAATCATATCTTTTGATTCTCCAAATAACAAGCCTTCTATACGTGTTGGAATTTTTTAGAACCATCAAAAGATATTTTTACCAAAAGAATATTTGCGTATTTTCTTGCTTTAGCTTTTAATACGAGCAAATTTATTACGTTTATTTAATCAAATCATGAGGACGTTTTCTGAATATTTGATGCCGTTTTTCTTCTTTATAACATCTTCATCTGATTATATTAAGGATTATGTGACTAGGCGATAAATATTTACTTGGCGCCATTACAACTCAGCCACTAAGACTTCAGTCTTACAGTGCCTTCGGGAAGGTCAACATTATTTTTACGTTAATTCATTCTTAATTCCGATTATTTTTTATTTTTTCACATGTAGAAGTCTATTTTACATGTTTTTTTCAACTGCTTTTTTCTTCTGTTATTCTTTCTGATTTTCTAAGAAATTTTATGAAACTGCGTTCGATCATCCTCTCGCTTTTTCTGTTCTTTTGACAATATTTCTTAATTGTTTTTAATACTCCAGAACAGTTTTGCTTTCATGACGCTATCAAGTTCAAAAATTTCGTTTTTTTCCTAAAAATATTCGGTAAAAGATTATTGCATTCCTTTGTTACCTGTATCTTCAAAAATTCTGTAAATGTTTTGTTGAGTTTTTGTAGCCTTTGCTGCTTATTGTTAAAGTTATCGGAAGTTCCTGTTGTGGGGACTGAGTGGAATATTTAAGGAACGCAAATTTTCAGCATCAGTACCGACTTCATTGTCATATTAGTTAGTTTAAGGTTTAACAAAACTGTGCAAAAATGTGTGTGTGAGGGATGAGAGAGAGAGAGAGGGAGGAGGGAGAGAGAGAGGGAAGTAGAGAGAGAGAGATCGAGAGAGAGAGAGATGGGAGAGAGGAGTGAGAAGAGGGAGAGAGAGAGAGAGTAGAGAGGAGAGAAGAGAGGACATACATAGTCATTGCTGTATGTTGGTGGATTTAGGTTTGACTCTAGTTAGGACTAGGATTCAGAGATTCAAATATTAAAAAGAAAAGCACCTATTTTTGGCTGCCAGGTTTTATTTTAATCAAATGAATTCTCCCTATTTGTACGTGTGTATATGCATGGATGCATGGAAAACTAGGCTAGCAAAAATTTCTTTTATTTAATGAGTTATGCATTTTAGACAATTCATACAAGCATTTAAAACTGAAGTCCATATGTGTGTATATATATATATATATATATATATATATATATATATATATATATATATATATATATATATATATTATATATTGTTCTGACCTGCTCGTTTTCTCCTGGAAAATGTGCTGTAACACTCTTAAAATGGCCTTGACAGGAGGGACGAGAGATCACAAACAAAAAGCTACAGCAGAAAGCCGATATTACTGAAAAAAGAGAAATTTACACAAACTCTGGACTTCAGTTTTAAATGAACTATATTTTACATTAAGTTACGTAGGTCCAGGAACTAATGAGGTGGTTGATTGTCGATCCACCGGAAACATGTGGCTGGGAAATAAACAGACACAGAGATCAGAATTTTGCGCAAACGGGTTATTTCAATGCAAGCCTTATTCCAAAGGGTTCCCAATTTCTCCCACAATCAGGAACTGTGTTTGTCTGCAAAGAGATAGCATTCTAGCATCAGTACTAAGGCGAGGAACACGTGGGGAATGTTACACTACTTGCTCTTAGCATAAAAATTTACAACCCACAGAAGGGGCATGAAATGACTGGGAATTTACACAGAAAGGACTATTACATTGCTTGAATTAACAGGGGATGGTTACCACCACCACAAGGGATTTAATCACAGCATTGAAGCCAAAACTGGGGGAGTGAGAAGCTGAACAAAGAAGGGGGGGGGGCGGCCATTTTTCAAGATGGCCGCCAAAATAACCAACCGAAGTTGATGTTTGCTTAGAAATACTTGTAGTTTTCCGAACTGCATGATCGAAGTGTGGATTCCTATGTTTTTCTAGTTTGTAACATGGTTAAGGCACTGTAATAAAGGAGTGATTGTTGGGCACTACCAAGGCGCATTGGCGACATCACTGCTGTGAAACTCAGCATGGGATTCAGTGTCAGCTAAGTAGGAAATTTATGTTGGTATCATACTGCAACAACCTACTAGTATCCCAAATGCTGCTAATCAACCCCAAATCAGTTAGGCAGCCGCACCTGAATGGACAGGACGTGCCAGCGCGGGAGAGCTGAACCAAGGATAACAGGGTTTTAGCTATCTGGATGGTGTACAGATTGCACGGGACTTATGACACTGGATGAACGATCATGCTAGGTGTATGGCACAGTGCAAGAACCTAGTTGTATCCCATAAAGGAAAGTGCCTATTGTATATTACAGGACATAAGAAGCCTATTATACTATTACATGTACAGGGTGGTAAAAGGATAAACCCTCGACCCTGAACGTCATCGTAATCATGGATTTGAACTCTACTGGACGATCATGGAAAACAGACTGGACCAAGTGTTGTCTATGTCAGGAGTTTAAGAAAGGAGATCTAAAATCTCCCCAGTCCAATCCATCCAGAAGAGGGGATGATGGATATACAAACCTGGCAAAGAATATTCCTCTGTTTCACTCACTCAATGCGCTACCAATCAAGCTAGACCCTGCAAGACTTGACAAAGGTTCTGGGATAGAGGAACATTGAGAAAAAATAAGGCACAATATCATGAGAGTTGCAGGCT
>NC_087203.1:20985724-20988224 GCF_015104395.2 Macrobrachium nipponense
GCGCCGTTTCTAGGATCACACTCTTCTGCATGAGTCCTGGAGCTACTTCAGCGTCTAGTTTTCTAGATTACTTTTCAGGGATCTTGGATCGTGCCTAGTGTTCCTATGATTATGGGTACAATTTCCACTGGCATATCCCATATCCTTCTTATTTCTATTTTCAGATCTTGATACTTATCCATTTTTTCCCTCTCTTTCTCTTCAACTCTGGTGTCCCATGGTATTGCGACATCAATGAGTGATACTTTCTTCTTGATTTTATCAATCAACGTCACAGTTGGTCTATTTGCACGTATCACCCTATCTGTGCTGATACCATACTCTCAGAGGATCTTTGCCTGATCGCTTTCTATCACTCCTTCAGGTTGGTGCTCGTACCACTTATTACTGCAAGGTAGCTGATGTTTCTTGCACAGGCTCCAGTGGAGGGCTTTGCCACTGAACCATGCCTCTTTTTGTACTGGTTCTGTGCAAATGCCGGACATTCGCTTGATATGTGGTTTATGGTTTCATTTTTCTTATTGCACTTCCTACATATGGGAGAGATGTTATTTCCGTCTATCGTTCTTTGAACATATCTGGTTCTTAGGGCCTGAATTTGTGCCGCTGTTATCATTCCTTCAGTTTCCTTCTTTAGCTCTCCTTCTGTAGCCATTGCCACGTGTCATCGCTGACTAGTTCTTTAGTCTGTCTCATGTATTGTCCGTGCATTGGTTTGTTGTGCCAGTCCTCTGTTCTGTTTGTCATTCTCCTGTCTCTGTATATTTCTGGGTCTTCGTCTACTTTTATTAGTCCTTCTTCCCATGCACTCTTTAGCCACTCGTCTTCACTAGTTTTCAGATATTGCCCCAGTGCTCTGTTTCTCGATGTTGACGCAGTCCTCTATACTTAGTAGTCCTTCCCTCCTTCCTTTCGTGTTATGTATAGTCTGTCCGTATTTGCTCTTGGGTGTAGTGCTTTGTGTATTGTCATATGTTTCCTGGTTTTCTGATCTATGCTGCCGAGTTCTGCCTTTGTCCATTCCACTATGCCTGCGCTGTATCTGATTAGTGGCACTGCCCATGTGTTTATGGCTTTTATCATATATTTCCGGCGTTGAGTTTTGACTTGAGTATCGCCTCGAGTCTCTGCATATATTCTTTCCTGATCGTGTCCTCCATCTCTTGGTGTTTTATATCCCCTCCTTCCGTTATTCCCAGGTATTTGTATCCAGTCTCATCTATGTGATTTGTGTTGCTCCCATCTGGTAGCTTTATCCCTTCAGTTCTTGTTACTTTGCCCTTTTGTATTATTATTATTATTATTATTATTATTATTATTATTATATTATTATTATTATTATTATTATTATATTATTAACTTATAAGCATAGACCACATTATATTATTATTATTATTATTATTATTATATTATCCTGTAACTTATAAAGATAGATTTGATATGATCAAGTATTATAAAGGGAACTATTAGGAAGTGACCTTACATCGGTAATTTTGATGGAAAATATAATACCCTTTTACGGAGAGAATATTGTTACAATAAATTACACTTGGAAAGTTTATGATTAAACAGCCGTTGAAATGTAGAAGCAATGAATTCTAGAGGATTGGTGCACTATGGATCACTACAAAAGAAAACATTTCAGGTGCCATAAGTATTTTTCTTAAATCTTGAGTGACGAATCAAGATTACAATAATTTTATCTTAAAGATTTGGATAGTATTAAGCTTTTCTCTACTTAGTATAGAAGTATTGACTATAAAATCTAAAGAATATTGTACGACAAGCTCCGAGGTTGTTGTGGCCAATATATAATATATATATATATATATATATATATATATATATATATATATATATATATATATATATATATATATATATGTATATATATATATATATATATATATATATATATATACATATATATATATATATATATACATATACGTATACATATACATATATATATTATATATATATATATATATATATATATATATATATATATATATATATATATATATATATATACATACACGTATATATAAAACTCACAGTTATAAATTAGCCACAATTACGTCGGAGCTTGTCGTACAATATTCTTCAGATTTGATACAGTCAGTACATATATGAGAAGGGAAAAGCTTAGTAATGTCTTTAACAAGTACTTTTTGATAGTGTACACACACACACACACACATACACACACTGTTACCATATCAAAAAGTACTTGTTAAAAAAGAAAAAAGGGTTGAAAGGGGCCTACCTACCTCCGGTGTTTTTTGGGCTCTACGGAAATGGCTGAAGAGTGGAGATCGCTACAAAAAAACTGACGAATAACAACCCTATTCATTTTCCTTGGATCCTTTGGTGTGGAGTTTAGATCGGGTTCTCCTTTTACTTTCCTTTCAGTTTATGCCAAAAGAGTTCCGTTTTCCCTCGTTAGGCGAAGGAAGTTCCCTACACTCGATCTCTTTACGATTTACGTTACTCCTTC
>NC_087203.1:20992505-21000005 GCF_015104395.2 Macrobrachium nipponense
ACCACAGTACCACAGTAATCAGTTATAGCCCACACACATGTATGTATGTGTGTATGTGTATATATGTATAATATATATATATATATAATATATATATATATATATTATATATATATGTATGCATTGTAATGTGTGTGTGCAATTAACTTACTTCAATGATAACTATTCTATTTCTAATTTCATTGAATTCCATCTGCAAGCCATCAGATCAAAACGCTGATGCAGCAACCACACACAAACACACACTCACGCAAAATGTCCTGAACTGTAACTGGAGCTGTTTTCCATGATAGCCTTTTACATTCTCTTGATAACAATTCGACGAATTCAGGGGTATTACCGCGCACTGAAATGGCTAAACCAAGAGAAGCCTTTCCTTATTATATGTTCGCATTTCAGTATTTGGCTTTCATAAGCTGAGTATAACGACTGGGTTTTGTTTCGCGGTAAACATTCTATTTATGAAATAAAACTTTCTTGTAATAATGCTGACTTTGGCTGGTTGTTCGAAACTAGGTTTGAATTATAGTAGAAGTAGTAGTAAGTTCGTTAACGGGAAAAGGGTGTTTAATGGCGTAGGCCTGTGGATTCGCACACTCCAACCAGAACAGTGTTAAATGGTCGGGATCTTTCCTAGACAGTGACTCCCAAGGGTTTTTGGGTTTTCGTTAGCTAGGACTAATATCATATTTAGTCTTTTTCGTGTTTTTAGGGTAATTATTAGAGTAACGTAATTTTCCGATTTATTTAAGTCAACCTTGTTCTAGATTTAAGTACATTATTTCTTAAAGCAGTTAATGTTAAGTGTTTAGTGTTTTGTTTACGCTATAGTTTCTCGCCTCCTCCCCGCTCACTTAATTGCTTGAACTATCGTGTTAACGATTGTGGTTTGTTTTTTTATTTTTCGAGTGCGGCAGGACTCCTGTGAGGTGACTTTTGGAAAGACGGTGCCCGGCCTAAAGTTAGTTCGGGCCTTCCTTTGCTTCCTGATACCTCTGCAGCTGGCGATTATTGGAAAACATTGAATCTTGTTTTGGAGCTGCCCTTCGCAGGTACACTTCTGTCACCTGCGACGTCGTGTGACCTGTATTCGACGCAGTTGACTTTTGTCACCTGCGACTTCGTCGTACTGCCACCATTAGTGGATATATATATTTCCCTAGGGTATTGAGTGCCATCGTGTTTGTCTGGCATCCTAGAGGAGCTTTGGCAATCATCAGTCTATCTCCAGGACACCTTAAGCTTGCTGCTGAGAGCAATCTGCTCGTGAGGTGGCAAGTAGGGAGACAGATACCAGGGTAGGAGTTTGCCTTTGTGTTGTCGGGCAGGACCTTCTCCGCTCACCTCACCGGTGTACCTGTGGTTACCTGTGTATTCATGTCCTCCCTCGTCTGCAGAGCTGAGATGTATTGGATCACGGCCTCCGTAAAGGCGATTTGAATTTATTTTGGACTGAAGTTTCCCCTGTTTTGTGTGAGGAATTTGTTGATTTTTTTTTATATATATCTATTTTTCTATACAATATTTATAGACTCTGATGGTCCTTATGGCCTATCTTGGCCTGGTTTATATTGTAATTCATAGGTAGGAATTTAAGTGTTTTCTCACTTTTATCCTTCACCTTCTTTCTTTCTGTTTATAGTTATAGGTATATTTGGGTTTTGGCCTGGCCAGCCATTGTATGGATATATTTCCTGTTTAGACGTATTCTTGTGTTTGTTTCTCTCTCATGTTTCTATCTAGGGCTTAGTTTTTCTTAGCGTTTTAGGGATCCCTACGGGATTATTTGAGGACTAGTGTACGTCCTTTTCAGTCACAGTTGACTTAATGTTATTTTTGTTGTGAATAAAATATTGTTGATTTTTCCCTTTTGTTTTCGTCTCCACTGACCATTTTACGCAGAGTATTTTTGAACATCACTGAGAATATAAATAGTGCAATAAAAGAACTGCACCAAGACCCAATAAAAAAAGGGTGTCCGTAACAACTTTGGCGACCGTGGCAGGATATTCTCAGGGATACTCGGTATCTTGGTCTGTGGAGCGACACTGGGGTGGTCTCTTCAATATTTATTTTGTAGTATTGCCTTTCTCCCTGTACACTTTATTTTTTTGGCATAATGGAAGAGTTTGTTTTTGTTTGATCCTGCCGAATATTTGGGGTCGGCCGATTGTATAAGCATTTGCCCGTATTGAGTAGGAAGCATTTAATTTCTTGTGCTCAGTGGTTAGGTGTTCCGCTGAAATCTGCGCACTAAGAGGGAAATATTGATGGCAGTAAGAGATAAGATTTCTCAAGTTTATTTAGCAGAGGCTGGAAATTTGATTAACGAAAGTTGAGAGGACAGTGATGATGAAGGTAGTACGTTTGATGTAGATTCAGAGGAGGAAAAATTGAGTGTGAGAGCAGGTTTGACTTTGTTTGAGGATCCTCCCCGCACAGGTATTATTTTTGAAGGTCCATCTAATTTACCTAAATCTAATTTGTCTACTATCCTTGTTTGCCTTCCCCAAATCCTATGCCAGAGGGACCCCTGGCTCCTATTCAATGTTTGGGAGAGGTCTAAGGAGGAGGTAGAATAGTAAAGTTAATTTGCAAACGCATCGAGTTTGAGGAAATTGGAATTTGAGGAGAACGAGAGGGCGAGGCGTCACGAGCTGGGAGGTAGCTAATATAATTTACAAATGGCAAGGTTGCAGGGGACCAATATGATCAGTTCCCCTAAGAATAAGTTTTTAATGATAAATTTAATTTATTGGTGCGGCATTAAAGTTAGTGGGGGGCCAGTCTTTGATGATAGAAGAACGTCCCTGATTCTTCAAGGCATTTGAACGGGTTGCCACCCGATTGTCTTGGCCCTCTGAAATGTGGACGGTATTGATACAGTGTAGATTGGTCGTCTGTGAAGCGTTTTGTGAACGAATGTGAGGTTTGTCAGGTTATGTGAAAACCAAATCAAATTATTCCTAAGGCTCCTTTAAATCCTATTCCTGTCATCGGAGAACCATTCTCGGAATTGGTGATAGATGTGGTTGGTCCTTTGCCGAAAACTAAGTCTGGTTATATTTATCTATTAACAATTATGGATAGAGCCTCTAGATTTCCCGAAGCTTTCCCTTTGAGACGGATAACCTCTAAAGTGGTTTTTGAAAAATTAATGGAATTCTTTTCCAGGTACGGTCTCCCTCGTGTTATTCAGACCGATTGCGGTACAAATTTCACAAGTAAAATGTTTAGAGGTAAGTGTGCTGAACTGGCCATTCAGCACATTACGAGTGTTCCGTATCATCCGGAGAGTCAAGGTGTGGTGGAGAGGTTTCACCAGACATTAAAATCTATTTTGAAAAAAAATTGTTATGAACACGGAAGCGAGTGGGACAAAGCACTGCCGCTCGCACTGTTTGCTCTTAGGAATCATCCCAATGCCTCCACAGGTGTAGCTCCCTTCGAACTGATTTTTGGGCACAAAGTCCGTGGCCCTTTGGACATTTTTTGTGAAGTATTAGGGGTCAATCGAAGGGGAGATATCAAAATGGGAGAATTTGTGGATGATTTGAGAAAGAGAATGTTCAGTGCTTGGAAGTTTGCTCGGGATAATTTGAATTATTCTCAGGCCAAAATGAAGGCTAACTTTGACAGGAACACAAACTAAAGCCCGTTCTTTTGAACCATGAGAATTGTTTTGATTTTGTGGAGTATGGACCCAGACAATTTTCTTGAACCTAGATATAAGGGTCCGTGGAAAGTTTTGAGGAAATTGTCCGAGGTGAATTACGAAATTGAAGCTCCCGGTTTAAGCAGGAAATGTAAAGTTTTTCATGTAAACAGGTTGAAAGCGTATCATAGAAGTGTTGATCCTTTAACAGTTGTCTCTGAGCCAGTATCTGTAGCTGTGGAATTTCCTCCTCGGGATTCGGATGATTTAATGAGTCAGGTTTCTTCAGATGCTCTTTTTTCTAATATACAAAATTTAGAAGTTTTACAGGAAGGTCTGAAACATTTGGATCCTCATCAAAGAGAGGATGTGTTTAATCTAATTTATTCCTTTTCAGATTTATTCCGAGACTCTCCTGGTAGAACTAATTTTCTTTGCCATGATGTAGATGTAGGTAGTGCCTCCCCAGTTAAACAAAGTCCTTATCGGTTAAATCCTGTAAAGAGGGATTTGGTCGAAAAGGAGATTAAATATATGTTGGAGCACGACCTCATTCAGCCATCAGTCAGTCCTTGGAGTTCCCCTATTGTTCTTGTTGAAAAAGCTGACGGGAAGTTCCGCATGTGTGTGGACTATCGAAAGGTTAATGCCCACACCAAAATGACTCTTTTCCTTTGCCACGTAATGATGATTGTCTCGACCAGATAGGTTCTGCCAAATTTATTACGAACTAGATTTGCTGAAGGGTTATTGGCAGGTTCCGTTATCTGATCGAGCCCGTGAAATCTCGGCATTCGTAACTCCCTTTTGGTTTGTATGAATGCAAGGTTATGCCATTTGGGATGAAAAATGCCGCGTGTACTTTTCAGAGGCTTATGAATAGGGTAATTTGTGGTTTGAAAGGAACTGAAATTTATATTGATGATTTGGTTGTATATAGCAATGATTGGAGTACGCATATGGTAAGATTGCGTAAGGTATTTGAGGCCCTTAGGTCTGCTGGTTTGGTTATTAATTTATCAAAGTGTGAATTTGGCAAGGCAAAGGTTTGTTATTTGGGTCACGAGGTTGGTTTGGGTCAGGTGGCTCCGAAACAAGCTAACCTCGAGGCTATTAATTAAAAATTTAAAAAGGCCAGGTAGTATTAGAGAGGTGAGAAGAGTTCTGGGAATGTCTGGTTATTATCGCCGCTTCGTGCGAAATTTCTCTGATCTTGCTCAACCACTTACTAACTTTTAGAGAAGGGTAAAAAATTTTGTTGGTCTAATCAGTGTGCGGTAACAGCTTTTAATAAGCTTAAAACCATTCTAATTTTCGAAACCTATTTTGACTTTCCCCAGATTTTCAGAAACCTTATATCATAGCAGTAGATGCCAGTGATGTGGGTATAGGTGGTGTCCTTTCCAAAGGGACGATGAAGGTGAGGTAACCCCACCCCATAATCTTTATTTTAGTCGGAAGTTATTGGTGGCTGAAAGGAGGTATTCTACCATTGAAAAGGAAGCTCTTGCTTTGGTCCGTACCCTTATACATTTCAAACCTTATGTAACTAACTTTTCTCTTCCCATAGAGATCTGGACGGATCATAACCCGCTTGTTTTCATTGAGCGTATGAAAGGAGCCAACCAGAGGATCTTGCGTTGGGCTCTCTTGCTTCAGGAATTCAAGCTGGTTATTAAACACATTAAGGGGTCTGAAAATAAGATTCCTGACGCGCTCTCACGAATTTGATATGTTTGCCTTACCTCCCTCGTACGCTGCCCTGCTCGTTTCTCCGGTGGGTTTGTATAAAAACGTTTTTTTTTTTTTTTTTTTTTGTGTACACTGTAAGTCGATGGTGTGTATAACGTAAGTTTTCCTCCTTCCTTGATTTTTGCGAGTTTTGTCTGTATTGTTCAGATTTGTTTTGTATGCTATGTGAAGATTTGGTTGTTAGTCTTTTCTTGTTGTCCGTTGTTTAGACTTAAGTTTTTTTTATTTTTTTTTTTTGTTGTTTATATACCATGTTTTGACTTTGCTGTTTAAATCTAGTTTTATTTTCAGGCCAGTAACTTTTTGTCTTGTTGTTGTTTTTTTTTTTTTTTTTTTTTTTGTTGGTTGACCTTAATGTTCCTGTTTTCCAGGTCCTATGTTCTTGTTATAAAAATTTTTTTTTTTTTTTTTTTCTCGGGGAGGAAGGTATTAGAGTAACGTAATTTTCCGATTTATTTAAGTCAACCTTGTTCTAGATTTAAGTACATTATTTCTTAAAGCAGTTAATGTTAAGTGTTTAGTGTTTTGTTTACGCTATAGTTTCTCTGCCTCCTCCCCGCTCACTTAATTGCTTGAAACTATCGTGTTAACGATTGTGGTTTGTTTATTTTTTCGAGTGCGGCAGGACTCCTGTGAGGTGACTTTTGGAAAGACTGTGCCCGGCCTAAAGTTAGTTCGGGCCTTCCTTTGCTTCCTGATACCTCTGGCAGCTGGCGATTATTGGAAAACATTGAATCTTGTTTTTGGAGCTGCCCTTCGCAGGTACACTTCTGTCACCTGCGACGTCGTGTGACCTGTATTCGACGCAGTTGACTTTTGTCACCTGCGACTTGTTCGTCGTACTGCCACCTTAGTGGATATATATATATTTCCCTAGGGTATTGAGTGCCATCGTGTTCTGCTGGCACTAGAGGAGCTTTGGGCAATCATCAGTCTATCTCCAAGGACACCTTAAGCTGCTGCTGAGGAAGCAATCTGGCTCGTGAGGTGTCAAGTAGGGAGACAGATACCAGGTAGGAGTTTGCCTTTGTGTTGTCGGCAGGACCTTCTCCGACTCACCTGTACCTGTGGTTACCTGTGTATTCATGTCCTCCCTCGTCTGCAGAGCTGAGATGTATTGGATCACGGCCTCCGTAAAGGCGATTTGAATTTATTTTGGACTGAAGTTTCCCCTGTTTTGTGTGAGGAATTTGTTGATTTTTTTTTATATATATCTATTTTTCTATACAATATTTATAGACTCTGATGGTCCTTATGGCCTATCGGCCTTGGTGTTTATATTGTAATTCATAGGTAGGAATTTAAGTGTTTTCTCACTTTTATCCTTCACCTTCTTTCTTTCGTTTATAGTTATAGTATATTTGGGTTTTGGCCTGGCCAGCCATTGTATGGATATATTCCTGTTTAGACGTATTCTTGTGTTTTGTTTTCTCTCTCATGTTTCTATCTAGGGCTTAGTTTTCTTAGCGTTTAGGGATCCTACGGGATTATTTGAGGACTAGTGTACGTCCTTTTCAGTCACAAGGTTGACTTAATGTTATTTTTGTTGTGAATAAATATTGTTGAGTTTTCCCTTTTGTTTTCGTCTCCACTGACCATTTTACGGCAGAGTATTTTTGAACATCACTGAGAATATAAATAGTGCAATAAAAGAACTGCACCAAGACCCAATAAAGGGGTCCGTAACAGTAATAATCCCCAACGGGCTTGTACTAACACGCCAGAAAGGTGGATGCATAACAGGCTAAAACCCTTGGGTCACTTTCTGGGCAAGATCCAAGGGTCGTATGGTTTTTGTAATTGCGGTGAATGTCTGAAATAGAAAGCTAATTTTGCAGAAATCACTATGCCACGTAAAATCAGATAAGTTTGCAAATGAAAGAACAAAACTATATATAAGTGTCATTAAATGGCCTGTCTGTTCATTTTCAGTATTAGAATTATTTTTGTTTGAGAACTTTTTTTATTTTTATACATTCCATAGAATATCCCAGAGTTTTTGTTTGTACTTTTGTGTTACGTTAAAAAATCAGTTTTAGTTGGTTGCCAACGTTTCTATATAATATCATGCGTTCATTTCTGTTTATATGCAT
>NC_087203.1:21005005-21037505 GCF_015104395.2 Macrobrachium nipponense
ATTACCGTGATTCATATACAAATATCGAACTACAAATGTCCTTTAATATCTAATTCTCTCTACCTCGGAATTAATATATTTTCATATATGTTTAACCGAGGGGGAATTTTATTAAGCGATAATAGGATGGGCGATCGCCAGGCTCGAACCAGCGAACTCTCAATCCCAGGGCAAAAGCACTACTACGCTACCGAGGACGAGATGGGCTTGTGCAGTCTCCAAAAACAAAAATACCTGCGCGCGACAGGTATTTCAGTTGGGAGGCGGCATGAACTTATATCTCTTGCGGTGGCGTAGTGGTTTTAGGCTTCACTGCCAGTCCTGGGATTGAGAGTTCGCTGGTTCGAGCCTGGCGATCGCCCATCCTATTATCGCTTAATAAAATTCCCCCTCGGTTAAACATATATGAAAATATATTAATTCCGAGGTAGAGAGAATTAGATATTAAAGGACATTTGTAGTTCGATATTTGTATATGAATCACGGTAATGTGATATGACTGATATAATGACTACGTGCGGGCAAAAGCACTACTACGCTACCGAGGACGAGATGGGCTTGTGCAGTCTCCAAAAACAAAAATACCTGCGCGCGACAGGTATTTCAGTTGGGAGGCGGCATGAACTTATATCTCTTGCGGTGGCGTAGTGGTTTTAGGCTTCACTGCCAGTCCTGGGATTGAGAGTTCGCTGGTTCGAGCCTGGCGATCGCCCATCCTATTATCGCTTAATAAAATTCCCCCTCGGTTAAACATATATGAAAATATATTAATTCCGAGGTAGAGAGAATTAGATATTAAAGGACATTTGTAGTTCGATATTTATATATATATATATATATATATATATATATATATATATATATATGATGTATGTAGTATGTATATATATATATATATATATATATATATATATATATATATATATATATATATATGTGTGTGTGTGTGTGTGGTGTGTGTGTAAAGCAAAGCTGTTCGCTTTTTTCATTCATAAACTTCGATGTGGGGAATATATATTTCTTTTTTTTTTTTTTTTTTTTTTTTTTTTGCATTTTAAGAGAAATGCTGGAAATTACAGCAGACGATATCATTTTCTGAGAAGAAAAATTTGTGAATGTTGCCAACTCTTTGCAACGATTACTTAGTTTTCTTCTGTAAAAACAAAATTCTGATTGCTGTGTTAGTTAGTTTGTTAATTACTCTTACGAAACTGCTGTCGTTAGATAAAGGAAACAAAATTAATTTCACCACTTATTTTTGTGGCTTATTTCAGCCTGATGCTTATTGCAAACTATCTTCATGCTGGAAGATTGCATCCACGCTTGCATGATGCGCAAGGTGGCTATTAATCCAGATAAGCCTCATTATAGCCTTAATCAGGCCAAAATCTTACTCCATTTATTTAACAGCAGCAAATTCATAACCTGGCTGCGGCAATTAATTATTTATGTACCAGGACTCATTCAAGCTCTCTCTCTCTCTCTCTCTCTCTCTCTCTCTCTCTCTCTCTCTCTCTCTCCTCTGCATCTTGCTTCTGACAAAAATGTAATATCCGGGCACACAATGCAGAATCTATTCGGATTGTCTATGCATGATACAAACTTCATTCTTATATACCTCGACATTGAAAAATATGTTATTAAAATGTCTCATTGTGTTATACAAAGCCTTTGGCAGTAGGTTAGAGGAAACGAGCACAAATACAACTTTGTGGATGACAATATAAATTTTTTTTATACATATTTTCCAATGTTATTCCATCAATGTTAACAAGAGAAATCCCTCATTCAGTATCGTGAGTTTAGCCCGTAATTAGGTATAGGTCCACGTCTTATCTCGGTTTATTCCTTCTTTTGGTGGTTTTATTCTTACTCATTCCCCTTTTAATTAATTATATCTTCATTCTTTCGTTCGGATGCTTAAAATTTTATGAATATATGCTACAGTTACAAACTGGTAATTTGAGAGTCAGGAGAATCATAGTCCTGCTATGGTAAAGTATACAGTGAGCGTGAGACATGTCCAGGAACTGTCCGAGCACAATGAAAAAGAAGCAACTCGTCATAGTCGAAATCAATTCAGGAAAGCTAGAATCGAGTCTTTGCAAGTCTGGACTCCCACATCACTGACGGTGAGATCAGGTAAGCATAGACCTGAAAGATCTGTGACATAAAAACTGCGATGAGGTTGATTTCGACAAATTCTTGAGGAACTTTGGCTAAACCGAAACTGACGAACGCTTTGTTATCATTTCCCCTCACTACTTCTTTCTTTTGTTTTTGGATCTGTAATAAAAATCACGCATTTCATATTAATTTCTATAGCATTTTACCCGCAATCTTTTTTAGATAGGTAATGCAAAAATGAATGGATGATGTCGTGAAAAGTAAACATGCAAGACGAGATATTTTAGAGTTGTTTAGTCCTGTAGAGAGAACAGGAGAATTTGCGTTGTAAAAACTGGTATATTACTCAGTTTCAGAGAATGAAGAGGGCGAATGTGCCTTGGCAACGGTGGGTTGTTGGTGAGAAAGAATTTAATATTGAAGTTGAACTCATGATCAGGAGTGGCGGCAGATGAGTGAGACATCGGGTTGTCGTAGAAACTGGGATAATTTTATAATATATATATATATATATATATATATATATATATATATATATATATATTATATATATATATGCTTATATATATATATATATATATATATATATAGTATATATATATATATATATAGTATATGTAAGATATATACAATATATATTATCCAACCAATATATATACATATTATATATATATATATATATATTATATATAATATATTCTACTATATATTCACTTTTATCCTCTTTTGTGTATGAAGATGCTAGAATATGCGATTTGGTCCACAAGGAAATTGAACAACTTTCTTCAATTTCCCTGTGGAGCACACACACACACACACACACACACACATATATATATATATATTATATATATATATATATATATATATATATATATATATAAAGAGAGAGAGAGAGAGAGAGAGCCACTGAAGCTTTTTGTTTTATCTTTATGGAGAAACCATTGTGTATACCTTTAAAATCCTTGGTCTTCTGTGAAATGAGAGCGATGAACTCATTTCTTTTGAAATAAAAATGTCGGCAGTATGTGTGAGAACAAAAAAATAACTCCATTTGCATATTGCCGCATACTTCCATTAAAAGACCATTATCGTACAAAGGTACTTTAAGACTGAAGTCCGGACTGGGATCTTACAAATCACTGAAATTGATCTTATTCATTTTTTGCAAATATATTTGCATGCAATGGCACTGTTTTGTATCGTTTTTTGCAAATATATTTGCATCAATGGCACTGTTTTGTATCGTAAGATGTAAACTTTATATTTCGGTCCAGTCCACAAAATGCATTGTTAGTTCAGTCCTTAATTTTATAAAAATGAGTTTTAAAAGTTGACATACAGCTAGCTGAACAGCGGCGGAGGTAAGGAACAGGTCACACTGGACAGTCGCACAGACCTAGAGACATAAGGTTACCCTACCTCTAGCCTCCAACCCAAGTCCCTCCTCCTCCCCCTCCCCCGACTCCAACCGTATTAGAAAAAGGGAGAACTAGTCTCAGAAGGCAACCAACCCTTTAGTTTAAAAGTTGACAAGCAAACTATTTATTTAAACCTATCACTACAAAAGCTTTTTTTTTTTTTCTTTTTTTTTTTTTTTTTTTTTTTTTAGGCATGTTGTGAAGTGAATAAGTATGATTTTCCTTCGAAATTTTCTTCTTTAAGTAAATAAAATGAAGGAATACAAAGAGCGAGGCGAAGCGTGAGGCTGAATTTCACGAGGTGAGAATTTCAAAGACAATGAAACGAAGGCAGGCGTCGCGGAGTGTCACCTTTCTGTCCCTGTTGCCTTCCTGCGCTGTCGTGTTTTGTTTTTCCGATAAGCTTGACACCTCTTTAAAAAAGCTTGTCAAGGGAAAATTTAGAATTTTTGGAATAAAGTTTTCGAGAAATCATTTATATTTTTCTCACCCTCAAAATTTTCCTTGGGAATAGATATTTTTGTACGCTTTAGTTGTCGTTCAGAAATCCCTTCACTTCTACTGAGATCGGTTTATTAGAAATTGAGATGATGGAAATATCTAAAAAGCATTCAAAATGATGGAATACCCAAAGCTTACTCATTTTATCCCTGAACTGACAATTTCCTATTTCTCTAAGATCAATTTCTATGCTGAGAATGGAAACGCCAAAAAAAGCCTCCTTGCAATACACTCAGCACTCGACTGTTTCCTGACAAGAGCCTATATAAGCTTACAATGATAAATGTTAAATGAAAAAGACACTATAAACAGTACGAAAACACCAGGCAAATATAATATGATGTGACTGAATATGAGCAAAATAAGTTTAAACTGACTTTGGAAAATATTTCTGTTATATTCTCTGTTATTTTCGAGCTGTGTAGGGCTGAAAAACAAATGTTCTGACAAAGCCATGGCGGTTGTTTGTTCACTGACCTATTCATAACATTTAGTAAATAGAGGAAAAGATGTTATGTCATTTCGATACCCACTCGCTTTCTAGAATAATTGCCATATCAGAGGTTAAATTGTTTCATTATTTTCTGTTATTAAATCTTTCTGTTGAGGGACAACAACAAAAAAATCTGGTCAACAAAAATAATGGTTTTTCACATGTTGAAAAGTTTTACAGATCTCTAGAACTTTACTACGTTCACTTTAAAAACTATTATAAAAATATAATTTCCTTTTTTCTTGTGGCTGAATATTTCATGCAGTCAATCCTGTCTCGATTAGCAATTTTTATATCATGAATTTTCACTAAATACGCAGAACTTTACCTTGAGATGAATTACTATTATTTCTTGAAACAGACTTTCACAGAAAGGAAAATGATGTAAGGTTATATACAAAACAAGAATTGACATATCACTGACATGTAATATATTTAGAACCACATCTACAAAGCTTTTGATTTCATGGATATCACGATTTTTTATCAATTTTGTCAGAAAATACACAGACTATGAATTAATTCCTAGCAAGTGATACAGGTCAGCTTTATACAAAAATGTCACTACAAATAAGGCTGATCCGTCTGAAAGATTATGTTCCGAGATGTTGGTTTCAAGTGAGGATCACAATATCCGGTGGAAAAAACTTTCTTAAGGCCTGGTGTCTGACTTAATATTAAGAGCAGTTAAATTAATAAGCAAGAAAAAAATGCACCCAACGCAATCGAGTTTTCTGTACAGCGTATAACAATGTTCTATGAAACTCTCATCCGCAGCCCAATAAACTTTCAGCTACGGCCCGGTGGTGGCATGCGTTGCAGGCACCTATAGCGGTGCCAGAACGTGATAAAGGCTAACTTTGAAAAAATAAATAAATAGAAAATAAAAAAAAACTACTGAGACTGGAGGGCTGCAATTAGATGTTTGATGATTGTAGGTGGATGATCAAGATATCAATCTGCATTCCTCTATCCTCAGTATCTTTTAAGATCTGAAGGCGGCAGAAAAGGTGCAGATGGATAGACAAAGCCTTCTCAAGTTTTCTTTTACGGAAAACTAAAATGACACCTCAAACTCGAAGCAAACGTTGCTCACGATAAGGGAATACTTCGTATAATTTCTCCTTGAACAGGAAATTACCAAAGGAGCTGAAACTTATCAACGGACTTTTTTTTTGTTTTAATATAGCATTAAGCTGTAAGTTTTCAGGAGGGTGAAAACTAATGAATATACGGAACTGTAGGTGTTCGTGTGTTTGTGCGGTACAGAATACCTATATTAATACACACACAACCACACACACAAGACATCAGATACACTAAATATAGTTTAGTGCATTAGCAATTTATTCTCAGATAATTTCTGTTCATATCTAATGACTTCACATGTATTCGCTGTGAATGTTTTATCTGTAAAAGATCGTTACTTCTAACTAAAACTGCAAAGACTGATTTTTCCTCCCGCTGGGATCTTAGATAGACTCTAATATCGATGACACTTTCGTCAGATGGAGCAGCTGCGACTTGCATTCCACGATCACAGCTGCCTTTCCTTTACAATAGAACACTGCCAAGACCGCCGCCTCCCCTTCCTCGACCAGCACTGAATACGACGCTGAAAGAATTTCTCCTCCCCACAAGTATGAGAAGACCTGCAACCAACAATGACATCACCGATCGCAACAACTCTGCGGAAGACAACGCCCCCGAACGAGATCGGCATGGGGCAGACCCCCTGCTGACGACCTCGAATATAAGGAGGAAGGACATCACATCAGAAGTTGTTACGGGCTGCTTTAGGAGCAAGAGCCCGTGCCAGCACAAGGCTGGCTTAATCTTCAACAACAAACAACAACATCAGAAGCAGTCCACCCTCAGCTTCCTAGCCTAGAGGATGTCTGGCAGCTCCAGACGAAAGCTCGCTATAAGAAAGAGAGAGAGAACCCGTGAATGACTTAGATGACTATGATATCATAGTTTATCTGTAAGAAATTGAAATATAAATATATACACTGATCTTGGCCCTACATTTGATAATGAACTCCATAAGTGCTCTACAAGCCAGTTTAAGTAGTACTGAAAAAAAAGCCGCTATTCTAAAAATAGAGAGGAATCTCTACAAGCGTAACGCTGCTGAAGTAGCCATTACTTTTAATAAAATAATAATAATAATAAATATCATTATTATTATTATTATTATTATTATTATTATTATTATTATTATTATTATTATTATTATTGCTTCTCCTGTTTATGCAGTTGCGCAAAAATCTTCTTGTATCCTACAACCTACTTCGAGATCATGTTCATGTCTAACATTAAGCCATTTTATTACAAATCATTGCAATTAAATTTATTTTACCCACAGTTAGTTATAATCAATATCTATTAATGGACGCCATTCAATGAAAACATTATTTATGAATGGATAAATTACATCCAAGTAAATAGGTTACAAAATCAAAAGTTGTTAATTAATTCATTAATTTCAATGTCCTCAAAAGATTTACAACACTTTTCATGTTGACGCTTTCTACCATAAATGGAACGTGAATGGATTTGTAGAAAAATTTATGGTTAGATTTATTGATATAATGCCACAAGGTTCAATTTTGTTTAGTCGTATAAAAAACACATCATCTGTAGCAAACTGTTATTAGCTAATAATTCCATACATGGGCAAAATATTGTTCAACATCTTAGTTGCAAATTTGTAGAATTACACACACGTGCCTGCACGCAAGCACATTCGTACATATATATATTTAACAACGATATATATATATATATATATATATATATATATATATATATATATATATATATATATATATATACATATATATATATATATATATATATATATATATATATATATATATATCACATGTATATATATATATATATATATATATATATATATATATATATATATATGCATATATATGTGTGTGTATGTATATATATATATATATATCTATATATATATATATATATATATAGATATCTATATACTATTCTTATCTATATATATATATATATATATATTATATATATATATAATATATATATATATATATAATATTAATTCCAGTCAGCAAGATATATAGACTTCAGGAGGGTCCATGATCACATGTTGTTTAAAAAGGCCATGTTTATTAACAGCAAAGAAACGTTTCGCACTACTCAGTGCATCATCAGTCTGTCAAAAGTAAAGACACAATAAAATACATTATTAACATAAAAAGGAATTCACAAGGTAATTAAAATTTACAAGTTAAAACAATAAAAAGTAAAAGAGTATAAAAAGTACATAAAACAGAAACCAAAAAGAGACTACCAAAAACACCAACCATCTATAAGCAGGAGAGAAGAGGGAATGACATACAATGACGTCCAAGGCCAGACGACAACTATGCCAGATACAAAGTTCCTGAGGAAGTATTACTATTGAGAGAGGGAACCAGTCTTTTAATATATAACGATTCTAAAGTTGTTAAGTGATCTGGGTCCCTTACATAACCAATTATTGAAAAGTGTTGTCTCAGGACTTCGGTTTTACATAATGCGGCATGATTTCTAATATTAGAAAATTCTGGCTGCTTAATTCTTTGGCCAGTGCGAAAGCTAAAACCCAAATGGCTGCAATATCTGACCTGCAGTAACCTCCGTGTCGATCCAACGTAAGAGCCCGGACATCCAAGGCATGTGAATTTATAAACCACATTGGATCGCATGAAGGACTGCAGGCGATCTTTGAAATTAAAAAATGATCCTATTGTACATGGGTTGTTAGAGATCAGTTTTACGTTAAGACAGGGGATTTCCTGTTCAATTATTCTTGTGAGATTTAAAGAGAATTTGGAGTCAGACATATACGGGATTGAGGCATAGAATAATTTTTTTGGGACATCAAAGTTGACTGTTGGAGGTTGTAAGAACTGTGTTAATAACTTATTGGTGATTTTATGAACTATATCTATGGACCAAGGTGTAGATGGTATTAAGTTTGAAAGAATATTGACAGGAGCTATAGTAGTTATTGGCTAAGCCCGTATATGTCCGCTTTCTATAAACAGAAGTAGTGAACTCGGAATTATGTCTCGTTACATTAATATCTAAAAATGGAAGACTACCTTCGCTCTCTACCTCCATGGTAAATTGAATGTTTGGATGAAGTTGATTAATATATTCCAAAAATAAAGAACATTGCCAAGAGTGCTGGAACAAGACAAAAGTGTCATCAACATATCTGCGATAAAAAGACGGTTTAAAATTATGATTACACTCGTTTAAAAATTTCATTTCAAGGTCAGACATAAAAAGTTTTTTTTTCATGAATTCCCAATCTTACAGTAACACACACACTTACATATAGCTTTTCATCTGAATGTTGCTCCTCAAAGCCCCATATGTTGCTTTTATAACAATAAAGAGAGGAACCAAGGTTTTGCTATGACCTAATATAATTCAGGTATACACGATATCGTTGGAAAAAGAAGCGACCAATATGCAAAGCCATGATTTGTTAATTGAAAATTTGGTCTTGTAGTTAATCTAAATTTTATGAACCAGTTGAATCTGATGAATTTGGATAGGTTTTGTTTTTATTGTTAAATGGCTTTTTAATGAGAAACTCTAGGAACTCAGATATTATTCAGAGGTTGTTTTGGGTACAACCAGTATCTTTTATAATAATCTCAGTGGCATTAAGGAAAAATGAAATATTGAATTTTGGCTACAAAACTCATTCTAAACCCGTTTCTAATAGACTGCGAGGTCAGAAAATGGTCCGTAGCTTTTCAAAAGAAGTCTTGGAGTTAAATTGGAACCTTTATTGTCTTTCACAAAAGTGTCATTTCCTCGAGAGAGAGAGAGAGAGAGAGAGAGAGAGAGATAGTTATCAGGGGTCCCTCAGTAATGTATATTCGCTAAAATACATGTATATAAAAATGTATTGCTAGGTAAAATGGGGAAGAAGATTTAGACTGTGTCCATGAGTTCAGTAAATATTTATTAATGTGTTTTATTTCGATTTACAAAACTTCGTATCCAAATATACAAATCAAAAGTTTTCCAGATATGTTGAAGTGTGGGATGCGGTTGAAGTTTCCTAGAGAGGGAATGACAGAAAAAAACGTTTGCCATAATTCAAGCAAATTTCACCCAAATGTTTAAAGCAGTGAAGGATTAGATAAGCGAACACTAACCTGAGATAACTTTTCCTTGAAGAGGAAAGAGGAAGCTTTTTCGTTGAAGGAGTAATTTAAATCGTGAAGAGATCGAGTGTAGGGAACTTCCTTCGCCTAACGAGGGAAAACCGAACTCTTTTGGCATAAACTGAAAGGAAAGTAAAAGGAGAACCCGATCTAAACTCTACACTAAAGGATCCAAGGAAAATGAATAGGGTTGTTATTCGGTCAGTTTGCAGCCATCTCCACTCTTCAGCCCATTTCCGTAGAGCCCAAACAAACACCGGAGGTAGGTAGGCACCCTTTCACCCAAGGACTCCGCATCTTAGACTAGGAGGTTTACTAACTTACAGGCACATGATCACTCATGACTTGTCGATGTTATAAACAAGGAAGAATTGAACACATACGTATACGTGACAAATGACATAATTCTATTCGTTTTTAACAAATACTTTTTGATAGGGTAACAGGCGTTTGTGTGTGTGTTTGTGTACACTATCAAAACGTACTTGTTAAACAGACAATACTAAGCTTTTCTCTTCTCACTACAGAGGTATTGACTGTATCAAATCAGAAGAATATTGTACGACAAGCTCCGACGTAATTGTGGCTAATCTATAACAGTGTGTTTATACACACACACACACACACACACACACACACACACATATATATATATATTTAAATTTTTAATATTTATATATATATTATATATATATATATATATAAGATATTATAATATTATATAAGCGAATACCACGGGAAATGACAGTCAGAAATCCAAGCGCTTTCGTCTTTATTAAGACATCGTCAAGGAGCTACTAAAGTACAATCGGAGAGGAAGGCCTCAGGTACAAACAAGATCAGGAATACCAGATGGTTAATTATCAAAGGGTAAAAATTAAAAGGGATAATCCAGGATTATCGGATATCACACGGTCACAAACTTAAACAGATTCTGACCCTAACCGAAATTACAAAGTATCTTTACAGTCCAAAACATGTAAAAACTGAATATATTAATTTGTTGTATATTGGCCACAACAACCTCGGAGCTTTTCGTACAATATTCTTTAGATTTTATAGTCAATACTTCCTATACTAAGTAGAGAAAAGTTTAATACTTTCCAAATTTTTTGTTTAAGATAAAATTACTGTAATCTTGATTCGTCACTCAAGATTTAAGAAAAATACTTATGGGTCCTGAAATGTTTTGTAGGGATCCATAGTGCACTAATCCCTTCAGAATTCATTGCTTCTACTTTTCAACGGCTGTATAATCATAAACTTTCCAAGTGTAATTTGTTGTGTGACAATATTCTCTCCGTAAAAGGGTATTATATTTTACATCAAAATTACCCATGTAAGGTGACCTTCCTAATAGTTCCCGTTATAACAATTTGATCATATCAAATCTATCTTTATAAGTTACAGGATAATAATAATTAATAACAATAATAACTAATAATAATAATAATAATAATAGGGTCTAGGTCCTATAAAGTTAATAATAAGTTAATAATAATAATAATAATAATAATAATAATAATAATAATCAATAATAATAATATAATAATAATAATAAAATAATAAATCGTTCTATGCTTCTATAGGGTTTAAGAATAATAATAATAATAATAATAATAATAATAATAATAATAATAATAATAATAACAATAATCTGGTCTAAGCTTGTAAATTACAGGAGGAGAAAAATTTAGTATAAATTGTGTATTATACAATTATCATGATTCTGCCTTTAATCTCTCAGCTACCCTGGATGGAACAAGAAATCTCTCAGCCGGCCTGACTTCAGAGGTCAACCAAAGTGTAATGATATAATTTCTTCATCCTTCTGGACAAACGCTTACAATAAGGGAACGAGTCGTCAAGACTGTTTATGCACAGTCTTCTGTGGTCCTTCTTCTCAGATCTCTGACCTTTGATGCCAATTACGCGCCCTACGAATCCGCCACTAAAGGGTCACTTCAGTCATTTGAAAGCTCTTTGCAAATACGATCTCCATTTCAGGGAATAACGACTAGACTGACTTTAGATGGCGTTATGCAGTGACATCCATTCATCACATTGCAAGTAATAACAGCCACATTACCTGCGGATATTGATAATCAGTGGGGGATCTCGGGATAAGAAATGTTAATTGGGAATTATTTCCATCTATTTTTAGCATAACCGATGGATCTCTCTCTCTCTCTCTCTCATCTTTTGACGCTTCCCACATTAAAACAATACGTTACAAAGCTACAGTGCAAAAGAATTACACCAGGAGTGCTACACGGATTCAGTGGCCACATGCCTTGACAATTTATTAAACGTTTTATCAATCTGCTTCTTTTGTGTCTTTTACGTATAGCTTAGATTTATTTAGCGTAGCGGAACAGTTCTATTCCCAATTATAGCCAAATTATCACGTGGATTATTTGTCTAATTCGTATAATGTTTTAAATAAAGACTGTAAATTACTCTTAACCTAATTATCATCTGAATGTTCAACTAACTTATTCGTCTTTGGCCGATGATTCCGAACACTGTGCAACAAAAGGCATTCTTTGTTAAAAGTAATTCGCTATTTTTTCCATAAAGGTTCAGTGACCTAATCAATCTCCATGCTTTTATGTAATCTGGTTAAGGTACTGCACAACATGCTGCAATCATAACCACATAGGCCAAATATTCGCTGGTAATACGCAAACAATAAGCGACCCTTCACATCTATAAACCCTTACGAATTCTTATTCGCATATTTTGCACACATCACATTTGAAATTCAATTGTCGTGTTGACAAACGCAAAAGCCCATTTAAAAGAAAAACAAGTTGTGTTAGGAACCCAAAATAGGTACGAATGACTTACAAAAGCTAATATTGTCATGAAACTGAAACTGTCTTCTCTTTTACAGTATGAAAATAACAATGGAAAGATTGAGACCGGATAACAAACGAATTATTGCAAGCTAGTCAAAAAAAGACACACAAGGATTATATGAATAACATTGAAACTTCAATACAAGACCCAATGACGAGCGAAATCAATCAGATTGATGCCGATTACACAGGAATACAACTGTATTATTGGGCGAGAACTGCGATAGCGTACATCTATTTATCTTCTTGTCAGCACAGCAGGCAATCAACCAATCTGTTTATTGTTCAAATTACTACTTATTATCATCAAAATGTCTATCTACGGTAGCTACGAAATAGGCTCAAATAATTTCTATATTAAGATTATTACTATTCGATATCCCTGTGGATTATTGGATGTTGAGGAATGATTCAAATGGACTTCCATTCTCCGGCATCCATCTGCGTCAGCGACTGTTGTGGAAACATCCATCTGCAATGCCATTACTCGACGTGATATTGCATAGTTGATTCGCATTGAATGAGCCATCTACTTTTAGCAAAGATACTACTGAAATATTCATTTATCAAACCCCACAATTCACGAAAACTGCTCTTTTATTATAACATGTATTCGCATGAGCAACGCATTTAATGGTGAACTGGACGTCGATGGGTTCATCTGGAATCATGCCATAAATGGTGCGCTTTGGCCTAATGGTTGTGCCATTCAAAATATATATATATGCACAGATATAGCTACACCAAGCACACTAATTGCCAGCTTTCTACGTGAGATTACGCTTTTATTAATCTCGAGTGAGACTCGTGCAAAATTCTTCCGTAGTAGATTGTCTTTATTTTTATAAGAGACTGGATGACGCAATCACGAACTTTCTTGAAGATTGTGACTAATCTTTACATTCTGATCAACGCAGTGGTTAAGGGTTTGCTATTGCATCATTCACGAAAGCAGAATAAATTCAGAGTCATGGAGTTAATTTCAAGTGGGCATCAATTCTCTCATCGCTGTTGGGTTCTGCCACTTGTATGGGTATAAAGATGATAGCATTCTTATACCCATATATATATATATATATATATATATATATATATATATATATATATATATTATATATATTATATATATTATATATTATATATATATATATATATATATATATATATATATATATATATATATATATATATATATGTGTGTGTGTGTGATGGTAATTGCTTCATAGCAAAGAAAGATAAAGGAAAGGAGAACGCATTTTCGAGAAGTTCGGCAGCAAGGAGGCTTTCGCGCCCGTGTTGGAGGCGCCTGTCTTCGTGGCTGTTCTAGAATCGTCGGGCGTGTTGTGGAGCGCAAAAACGCGCCAATGTTACGTGAGAAACGCCGCGATTTTCTGATGCAATACCTCATCTAGATTCATCTAAGAATGTCTAGAAACCTCGGGAGTCTGTGACGCTCGCCGTAGGCTCCGCCCCCAGGGTGCCGTATAAATACGACGGAGGAAGTAGCAGCAGGAGGAGGAGATATAGGAGTGATCGTAAGAGGAAGAGATCGTAAAAGAGAGGGATCACCAGTTAGTAAGAGCCACAGATCAGATTATCAGTGAGAGATTAGCAGCAGTGATCGTCAGAGAGAGACTAGAGATGAAGGAACCGACGAAGTTTCAAAAGAAGAGTTTGTTCAGGAGTTGGTTTGGATATTGGTCTAGTCGTCTTCAGGAGTGGACGAATTATCTCGTGTTATCTCGACGTCGAGCAGACTGCAGAGAAGAAAAGGTCCTGCTAGAGGTTTTGGGCATTTCCTGCTTTCAAGTTGACTAGTTTCTGCAATACGGAGTCAAGAGGATGACTGCAATTGCCGCTCTACATTTATGAAGCCAGCGCATCGAATCGCAAAATCGAGTAGCAAGTATTTGAATTGCCTCATAGTTTCCCCAGTTCATGCAGTGTAAGATTCTATCTCTTTATGTAAATAGGAGATACTATTCTGCATTTACCTTTGTTAGTAAGCCTGTAAATAAACCTTTGTAGTGTTAGTGTTTCTTTCTATATTCGTATCCCCAGTTTCAACTGTTTGTGTTGATATATTTTTTTTTATTATTTCATATCGAACCTGAAGCGGACCTCATTCAGAGGCCGTAACATTATGTCGACCTTTAGCCAGGATATTTCGACACCGTAAAATTGTCTCTGAGATCTCGGGGTCTGTAACAATATATATATACATATATATATTTATGCATATATATAGAAATGAATTGATCAGTGAAACTTTTTTGCCCGGAAACTTCAGAATTTTAAATTAGTTCTATTATGAAATTATTGAATAATTGTAATTTGACGATATATGTATATATATATATATATATATATATATATATATATATATATATATATTATATATATATATATATATATATGTATGATGTATATATATATACACGCACACACACCACACACACACATATATATATATATATATATATATATATATATATATATATATATATATATATATAGTATATGTGTGTGTATATATACATATATATATCGTCAAATTACAATTTTCCAAAAACTTTGTATCTGGATTAATTTAAGATTTTGAGGTTTCTTGTAAAATTTCACTGATCAATTTATTTCCAAAACTTGATATTCGTTGCTGATTATACTATGGACACAATACCTAAATATTTAATTATCCTTCTTTTCATTCAAAGCATTCCGGAGCAGGGTTATTCAAACCGGGCCAGTGCGTTACACGAGAATGGACTATTCGGAGACATGTCACAGTTACTTAATTATGTGTCTGTTTGCTATGATGAACACCTTCTTTCAACATTGGGTTTTACTTGCTTTAATTTACCACTTCCAAGTTCTTTATTCCATATATTCTACGATATTCTATGATGCTTACATTTACATATGTTATATAATTATTAATAAGAATGTTTACATTTGATTTTGTCATATGGGTTGTGTCTTTGGCTGCTTGATCAGCCTGATAGCATCCCTTGGACTTGGCATGACATAAGCTTCATATGACACTTGCAGTCATACCCAAAGTCTATATCTTGGCCATACCAACGTAACTCCGGTTCAGCAATATACAGGACACAGGTATGGATACACTGTAATGCACTCGTCATTCTCGAAGTGAAGTGGCACAGGCAAGTCGAAGTTGTCTATTATCGTTCTTAGTCTTCAAGTAGATAACAAGACTAGCGGTGTGAACAGGTTGAAAGGATTATATTCTTTTCAACACTAAAACCGATGGCCTGTACATAGTGCCGATAATTCGGAGCTCATGTAAGAATGAAACAGAAGTAATGAACATTTTTTTCATTCTACCAGGGCTTCCCTGTAAGAAAAAGGAAAATTCATATTTCCATCTCCAAATGAAATTTTGACTGTATTTCAGATGAAACAATTAGAAAAATACCATATTATGACAGAGAATTTGAGATATACTTTGGCAGTTATATTTACATAGTCTATGGGTCCGGCGACTTCTATCCTAAGAGAATGGCTTAGATCATAAACCTGAGCTCACTGCTCGACCACTAAGCAACAGTACCCACACATACACAAATGTAAAGGTTACCAGAGTCGGCTGTGTGCATGGTTTTATTATCTATTTTATATTTTATATATTTTATATAATATATATATAGTATATATATATAAAATATATATAATGCATGGTTTTTGTTATATATATATTATATAATATATATATATACCATATATATATATAGGTATATATATATATATATATTATATATAATAATATATAATTATAATTATATAATAATATATTATTATATATATATATATAATCATATATATATATATAATATATATATGCATGGTTTTACATATATATATATATATAATATATATATATATATATATATATATATATACTATATAATATATATATACAAAAATATCGTATATATTAATACATAAATATATATATATATATATATATATATATATATATATATAAAATATATATAATATATATTTAAAAAAAATTTATTATTATATATATATCTATTATATATAATCCAATGTAGTACGAAGGAACACGTACTTGAGAATATCCTTAAATCCATGGTAGAAAGGTTTAAAATGTAGAATATACTACGAAAATACATGGATATATATATATATATATATATATATATATATATATATTATATATATATATATATATATATGTATATATATATACATAAGTTTTGAGTGTCAATATATTTTTATCCGTTTGTTTACCCTGTTTTGGGAGGCTGTATTTAGCTCTGCTTATATATATATATATCATATATATATATATATATACATATATATATACATATATATATATATATATATATATATATATATATCATATATATATATATATATATATATATATATATATATATCTATATATATATATTAGGTTCCGAATAATGGCACATCATTAGGGAAGGGCAAAGATGATTTACAAGATGATGGTTTTCTTGAAACCGAATTTTTTTTCTTGTTGAGAATATTATATAAGACAACAAAAGAAAAAAATGGTAACTGTATTTTACTATCGGATCTCCTTTCTTTGGAGAACGTGTAATGTTTTGTTACGACATCAAAACACTATCAGAGAGAAAAATATAGATTACTAAGAAGTGAAAAATCGACCAAACTTTCCATAACGGTGTAATTACAGTCAAGAGTTATTTATTTAAAACTCTTCAGCTCAGAGAAACTAAGGGAATCATGGCATCTCCTATTCAAGTATTTGTGATGAATCTTTTAAGAGGGCCACTTTCAGGGCCAAGTCTCTCTCTCTCTCTCTCTCTCTCTCTCTCTCTCTCTCTCTCTCTCTGTATATGTGATTCTTTGTAGTAGAGTTCTCTATTACTCGGTCCAGAAGGAAAGTAAAATTCAAATAAAAACACTTAGATTAAAAACAATAATAATAATGAATATATATATATAGATAATATATATATATATATATATATTATATATATATAATATATATATATATGTAATAAAAATAGTATATTACTGTTCATTCAGTAGGTAATTAAAACACGTTCACAGAATCAGTGGACTATGCAGAGAAATATCGAAGCTTTACATTACTTTTATGATACAAAAACTTAGCTATATTTTCGAGCGCTACTATACTGGGAAATTATTTTAATTTCTTAGCATATACGGTTAAGAGTCCCAAAGAGACAACGGTGTGCATACGGAAACGTGAAGAAAATGCAAAGAATGAATAAAAAGAAATAAACAGAGCACGTAGATTCCGATATATACGTTAGCGTCGATTTTAATTTTCTTGAATTTATTATTTTCGATGTTTTATTTTCTCCTGCCATTCTTTCTTTCTCGATTGGGATGCAATTTTTCGATTCTGCTCCAGTGTGAGATGTCTTTATATATATATATATATATAAAAATATATATATATATATATATATAGATATATATATATATATATATATATATATATATATCTATATATACATATACATACACATTATATACACATACTTATATATAGGCTGGTCTTGGAAACATTCGAAGTTTTGGAATTCTGTATGTTTCATTTAGGAACACTTATTAATTGCCAATTATCAGCGAAGACGGCGGGCAAATGATGCAATGACGATTATTTTTCGTTCAATTAATACTTCGTATTTAACGGTAACTTACAATAATACATTTCTCTTTGCGATATTTAGTATTATTCTTTTTTGAGATATGCATATTCTTTTATTGGCAAAAACTCTTTAAAAGAACATTTTACTACTTCATTTCGATCGAAAATATTCACGTGGGAACGAAGTAGGGAACAATCAGATTAAATGTCATAGGGGACTATTTTTTTCCCTAAATAAATAACACGTCCAAATTACCTTCTTAAGATAAATCATCGATAAAAGAAATAAACCACTTATGAGGGAATTTTATTTTTCTCACGCTTTACCATCTATCAGATCAAATTGTCGGCGATCAGATATAAAGATAACAAGTAAAACATATGCCGAAGCAATCGAGTTTCCTGTGCACCGTATAATCAAGGCCAACAAAAATATTTCTATCTTTTGGTCGTCTCCGTAAATATAATGCTATATGAGCCGCGGCCCATGAAACTTTAACCACGGCCCGTTGGTGGCCTGGCCCATTTTGTTACCAGAAGGACGATTATAGCTAACTTTAACCTTAAATAAATAATAACTACTGAGTCCACAGGGCGCCAATTAGGTATGTTTAATGATTGGATGGTAGATGATCAACATATCAATTTGAAGCCCTGAAACCTCAGTGGTTTTTAAGATCTGAGGGCGTTCAGAAAAAGTGCGGACAGAAAAAAAGGTGCGGACGGACATAGCTGGCACAACAGTTTTCTTTTCAGAAACCTAAAAAAAAAAAAAAAATAATAAAAGTAGCTTTATCTTTGAGTAATGAAAAAGGACAAAGGCGAAATAGAAGTCAGCATAGGCTATCGAATTGGAAACAGCTTCCATCTGCAGGCTAAAGCAATACATTTCATGAATACATTAATGATATTTTCCTACACCCCTTAAACAACACTATGTTTTGATTAAAAAAGATTATTCTTCCATGAGAAATACAGTGCTGTCCAAGCGTAATAGTGGGGCAGATAACAGAAAAATCGTGCAAATGATGATACAAGCATCAAATTTGGCATAAGTGTCCTCCAAGGTATACTAAAATAACCATCCAAAGTAGATGTTTGCTTAGAAATATTTGTAGTTGTCTGATTTGCATTATCAAAGTGTGGATCCCTATGTTCTGAAGCCTGCTGAACTATATTTTCCTGTTTAAAAAGCACTCTGAGACATATTTCTCAAGATAGCCACCAAGATGTTTGTCTTTCTTTACATACATTTTGTCCCAGCTAGTACATCTTCAAAGTTATGCATACCCTGCTGCTGTTTCTCGATCTGCTACTGATCACATATGCAGCTGCATAATGATGTGCGGGGAAGCTCTGCCTGAGAGCACTTGCATCTACCTTTGCAAACCTTCTTACAAGAGCACTTTGTCAATTCTTGACAGCTTGCTGCAATCGGTGGTAGTGCTGTCCAATGTATCTGCCATGCTTTTCCTTTCTGTGTCCACCCCATCTAGCTGGACTGCTCATGTGTGGATTACAGTGGGTTGCTTGGCCCCAGATTATCCCAACCTTTGCATGCTCTCTGAGGGCTGCCTGTGTTGTTGGAATTGAGTTGTGCAGCCTCTGCTTGCAGGCAAACAGATCTAGTCTTGCTTTGTCCACACCAGTGGCTGCGCTTGATCTGTTGTACATGAGGACAACAAATCTTTCCAGCCTCTGCATGTCCATGTCAAGATCACGAATCAATGTTGGATGCTGGCTGAGATTGATGAATGTTTCAGTAATAACAAAAAATACATTCAAAGTCTGCCATGCAGATTTCTTTGCTTTCCCACGGATGGCAGACACAATGTCACATCCAGTGAATGCGAGAAAGTAGGGGATCCCTCTAGCTTTGTCAAGCCCAATTGCAGAAAATACCTCATGGACTGGAATCTGTCGCATATGGGCTCCATGGCCAAAGGCAATCCACATTTCCTGAAGACCTAGTTTCTGGAAGGATGGCAGTACAGATATTGCTATAATTAGCATATCTAGGTCATCCCTAGCGTGAACAAATATTCGACAGTCAGCTTCTTCGTGACAACATCCAGAGACTTCACTGTGTTGCTAATGGCATCCCCTCCTTTTGTGACGATGACTGTGGTTATCGTTTCTGCTTCACACATCTTTTCGGCCAGGAAGTGAAACAGTTCAGTCTTGTTGCTGGGGTCATGAAGGAAGCTTTGCCAGTTTCCTGGTGTCTTGCTTGTTCCTGTCACTCTTCTTCTGATTCCTTTCCACCTTTTTGACCTCGCCTCTGATTTAAGACTTGATTTCTTGTATGCATCAAAGACTATGTCCACCCGCTCGTATCGAGCACCATAGGATTCCACCTTTGGGATGATGTCTTCTTTGGCATAGTCATTAAATTTCTTTGAAGTACGTGGAGGTGAAGCATTGATAAGTGCTGAGCTGTCAATGATGATTCTATTTCCCTTTGGTTCTCCCACTGGGACATTCACTTGCGCTTCAAAAATTTCAACCAGCTGTGACTTCTGATACATATGAAGCTTGCCGCTGTCACTGAGAGATGCAGGGTATGACTGATTCTTGTGCTTGAAGAATTCTTGCAAGTCACACTGTCTGTTCTGGTTTGAGATGAATAGTCGCAAGAATTACTGACAGTCATCTTTTAGGACTTTCTCTTTATAAATTCCCTCAGCCTGCTCTTATTTGAAGAATGAAACAGGGTTCTTCTTGATTGGATGATAGAAAAGACTTTCAGCTTCATCCTCTAGTTCTTTCATAAATGATAGGAACTGCTCTTTGCCTTGCCGGTGATGTGTAGCTATCATTTCAGATAGAGTTGGGTCTGCAATGTTCTTTGTATCTAACACCATCAGGTCTACTGATTCTTCTTGGAATGGGTTACCCATCTCCTATATCACTTCAGAGAGTGATTTCACCTTTTCAAAGAAAGATTTCTGGGCACTCATGGTGTCTGCTGCTGTATGTGCCATCCTTCATACCAGACATGGCCTCGTATCCAGCTAGTAGACAACTAACTTCAGGCCCAGCGACCATCCACCTATGAAGAGCTGACAGGTCTTCTGTCAACCCAATTGCTCCTCCGTCACCTTTGATCACTGCATTATTGTGCTCGTGCACTTGATCAATCGCCATGCCAGAGAATTCTCGCAGATTTAAGCGACTAGTTCAGAGAAAGCAATTGGATATGCATCTTTCTAGTGTTCCTGTGCTTTTTTTTGCTCTCGCACCTTTAGGTAAGCCCGTTCTCAGTTATACAATGCCACCAAACAGCCAGGGTGATATTTCTCTTCTTGGGCTATGACATCTCCTGCACTTAGTTTGGCGATAAGTTTTGTATCACTGAGTGTTTTGGCACACTCATTTATTCTCCTATTCACCTGCATTGGCATTGCTTCTCTAAGCTCCCCTCCTTCAGTTTCACAGAAGAAGCATTCTTTTGTTTTAGTTTCTTGGTGCTTTCGTGGAATCTTACTTCTACTGCCCTCATCACTAGTACCTACATGACTTGCTCTTTTCTCAGCTCGGTGTAAATTTGCGTTGTTGAACAGAAGCCTGCAACTCTCATGATATTGTGCCTTATTTTTTCTCAATGTTCCTCTATCCCAGAACCTTTGTCAAGTCTTGCAGGGTCTAGCTTGATTGGTAGTGCATTGAGTGAGTGAAACAGAGGAATATTCTTTGCCAGGTTCATATATCCATCATCCCCTCTTCTGGATGGATTGGCCTGGGGAGATTTTAGATCTTCTTTCTTAACCTCCTGACATAGGCAACACTTGGTCCAGTCTGTTTTCCATGATCGTCCAGTAGAGTTCAAATCCATAATTACGATGACGTTCAGGGTCGAGGGTTTATCCTTTTACCACCCTGTACATGTAATAGTATAATAGGCTTCTTATGTCCTGTAATATACAATAGGCACTTTCCTCTATGGGATACAACTAGGTTCTTGCACTGTGCCATACACCTAGCATGATCGTTCATCCAGTGTCATAATGGGGTTGATTAGCAGCATTTGGGATACTAGTAGGTTGTTGCAGTATGATACCAACATAAATTTCCTACTTAGCTGACACTGAATCCCATGCTGAGTTTCACAGCAGTGATGTCGCCAATGTGCCTTGGTAGTGCCCAACAATCACTCCTTTATTACAGTGCCTTAACCATGTTACAAACTAGAAAAACATAGGAATCCACACTTCGATCATGCAATTCGGAAAACTACAAGTATTTCTAAGCAAAACATCAACTTCGGTTGGTTATTTTGGCGGCCATATTGAAAAATGGCCGCCGCCCCCCCCTTCTTTGTTCAGCTTCTCACTCCCCAATTTTGGGTTCAATGCTGTGATTAAATCCCTTGTGATGCTAGTAACCATCCCCTAGTTAATTCAAGCAACGGAATAGTCCTTTCTGTGTAAACACCCAGTCATTTCATGCCCCTTCTGTGGGTTGTAAATTTTTATGCTAAGAGCAAGTAGTGTAACATTCCCCACGTGTTCCTCGCCTTAGTACTGATGCTAGAATGCTATCTCTTTGCAGACAAACACAGTTCCTGATTGTGGGAGAAATTGGGAACCCTTTGGAATAAGGCTTGCATTGAAATAACCCGTTTGCGCAAAATTCTGATCTCTGTGTCTGTTTATTTCCCAGCCACATGTTTCCGGTGGATCGACAATCAACCACCTCATTAGTTCCTGGACCTACGTAACTTAATGTAAATATAGTTCATTTAAAACTGAAGTCCAGAGTTTGTGTAAATTTCTCCTTTTTCAGTAATATCGGCCTTCTGCCGTAGCTTTTTGTTTGTGATCTCTCGTCCCTCCTGTCAAGGCCATTTTTAAGAGTGTTAGAGCACATTTTCCAGGAGAAAACGAGCAGGTCAGAACAATATATATATATATATATATATGTTATATATATATATATAAATATATATATCTATATATATATAATATATTATATATATATATATATATATATATATATATATATATATATATATATATATATATATATATCTATACATATGGACTTCAGTTTAAATGCTTGTATGAATTGTCTAAAATGCATAACTCATTAAATAAAAGAATTTTTTGCTAGCCTAGTTTTCCATGCATCCATGCATATACACACGTACAAATAGGGAGAATTCATTTGATTGAAATAAAACCTGGCAGCCAAAGATAGGTACTTTTCTTTTTAAATCTTTGAATCTCTGAATCCTAGTCCTAACTAAAGTCAAAACCTAAATCCACCAACATACAGCAATGACTATGTATGCCTCTCTCTCTCTCTCTCTCTCTCTCCTTCCCCCATCTCTCTTCTCTCTCTCGTCTCTCTCTCTCTCTCTCTCTCTCTACACACACACACACACACACACACATTTTTGCGCAGTGTTAATACCATAAACAACTAATATGACAATGAAGTCGGTACTGATGCTGAAAATTTGCGTTCCTTAAATATTTCACTCAGTCCCCACAACAGGAACTCCCAATAACTTTAACAATAAGCAGCAAAGACTACAAAAACTCAACAAAACATTTACAGAATTTTTGAAGATACAGGTAACAAAGGAATGCAATAATCTTTTACCGAATATTTTTAGGAAACAAACGAAATTTTTGAAGCTGATAGCGTCATGAAAGCAAAACTGTTCTGGAGTATTAAAAACAATTAAGAAATATTGTCAAAAGAACAGAAAAAAATGAGAGGATGATCGAACGCAGTTTCATAAAATTTCTTGGAAAATCAGAAAGAATAACAGAAGAAAAAAGCAGTTGAAAAAAACTTAAAATAGACTTCTACATGTGAAAAAATAACAAATAATCTGAATTAAGAATGAATTAATGTAAAAATAATGTTGACCTTCCCGTAGGCACTGTAAGACTGAAGTCTTAGTGCCTGAGTTGTAATGGCGCCAAGTAAATCACATAATCCTTAATATAATCAGATGAAGATGTTATAAAGAAGAAAAACGGCATCAAATATTCAGAAAACGTCCTCATGATTTGATTAAATAAACGTAATAAATTTGCTCGTATTAAAAGTTAAAGCAAGAAATTACGCAAATATTCTTTTGGTAAAAATATCTTTTGATGGTTCTAAAACATTCCATCACGTATAGAAGGCTTGTTATTTGGAGAATCAAAAGATATGATTATAAAAAAAAAACTCATGCATTTAATTTTGAACAAACTCCCGGCGTAAACATTTCTTCGCAAAGGATTACAACGCATTTAAAACGTGACCTGATCTTGGGCTTATGGGTCATTTTGAATCAACAGAAGTGTTTGCTACAGAATCTTAACTTGGTTTTACGTTACAAAAACCAGAGAATCATGAAGTAATTTTTTTTTCTATATTTCTGACAGACAGTTATTGACTGAAATACAGAAAAGTAACTATATTCTTATGTCAGATTTCTGTATGATCGGGAGGTCTGAAATGAAGAGGAAGCAGAACCCATTGAATTCCCGTCTGCTGGCATTCTTGTTCATCTGGTGGAATACATTGATAATATACATATTCAGAAGGCATCTAATAGGTTAATTTCACACTGATATCTTATTTACAATATTCTTTGGTGATTATTAAACTCTTTTTCTTATTTTCCCGTGACACTTATTTAATATCATCATTCTCTTGCATTCTAATACTATTCATTCTTTCTTCCTATATTTATCTTGTCAGAGAAAAGTAATGCTAAAATTCATGACTTTACTAGCACCTGAAAGTATTCCAAATCAACTGCATTGACTGCAGATAGTAGGTGATTTATTAAATTGGATCTTTTTAATGAGTTCTTTAATCGATATGTTTTTATGGAATGGAATGGAATGGAAGACAGGATTTAGGCCAAAGGCATAGCGCTGGGACCTATGAAGTCATTCAGCGCTGAAAGGGAAATTGAGAATAGAAGCCTTGGAAGGTGTGACAGGAGGAAAACCTCGCAGTTGCCCTTCGGAACAATTGTTAGAAGAAGGTGGGAAGTAAGATGGAAGAAAGTGAATATGAATGGAGGTGCAATAAAACTACATGTGTTTTTAAAAAGAGATGCGATAGAAATCTTAAGCGTTTACAAATATGAAGCGTTATAACTGTGTTTCAGATATTCGGGAATAAAAAGTGCTATTATTAAATTTTCGATGACACCATGGCATTGCGGACTTGGAAATTTAATAGTTTAATGTTGCCTAGTGCATTCCGTGATTCCAGTGTTTGGTTCTGAGATATGGAGCTAAATGACACTTATTCCCGGAATCACAATTGTAACATTTACTTCCTAGCAAGAAATTATCTTGTTGGAATTAAAACTGTTCCTTGATTCAAAATGTGCCTGAAAACACATACGTATAACCTTATTACACGCTGGAAATGCAAGTGATATTACTGTAGTTATCTGATGAATTTTATCATACTGATACTTAAACTGACAATACATTTTGACTTTGTAAAATTCCCATATGTAACCCCTTTTCCACCTTTCCAATGATATATTACAATACAGTCTATAATACAGAAGCATTTACCTACAAATTAAAGGGGCGAATAAATGCTCTTTACTTCAAAGTATGCTTTTATAAATATTTATTCCATATGCCAAGTCAGAAATTGAAGCAAGATAGTAATTTACAAGATGTATTCCAACATATTGCACTTCAACTGAATAAATGGTAAATCAGTGAAACAATGACCACTTTTGTATGCTAATGAAAATACCGATACGAATTTTAAATTGGCATTGGCATTAAAAGTGTTAGAGGTAACATATCAGTCTTAGGAGCTTAAATGTTTCTTGCTGATGAAAATCAGTAATTTGAGCTTGTGCATGTTTGTGAATCCTGTTTTCATAGAGATGCTGAAATTCCAGAGTTGAAATCTGGATATGTGTATGTCTAACAACAAATTAATGCAACTCATATAAATTCCGATACTATCTTGAATCCACAGATCACATAATTATAAGATAGTCCAAGATCGACTTCTGTCTTCAAAGGTTACGGACGAATCTGTTGGTATTACAGTTAGTATCGCTAAAATTTGGCACACGCTCGTCAATAGCAAATATACTCGTGAACAAAATGACAACCGTCCATTGTCTTCATGACTTCACGACCCACTGATCTGGCACTGACTGAGAATTAAACGATTTTATCTGCACAAGGTCTATGAAAATTGAGAACTACAGGCGAACAAACAGATCAGTTATGTAAATAGGAAAGCGAAACGGGTTCATACAAAACACAGACCTGCAATCATCTCGCGCTGGAGCTTTCAATTCTGCATTACACCATACTTTTATGAGTTGCAGCTAAAGCAGCAACAGTTACAGCAGGAGAGAGAGAGAGAGAGGAGAGAGACGTGAGAGAGGAGAGAGAGGAGCAGAGAGAGAGAGAGAGAGAGAGGAGAGAGAGAGAGAGAGAGAGAGTATATGGTAAATGCATTTTAGTACATATGGAACGAACTTCTAATAACTTTATTTCCCATTTTTTGCGTTGCATTTACCAATCTTCACCAATCAGATTTGCTTCTGATTTAAGGTAATGAATTAATACACACGAACAAGAGTATTATCATCGCATCGGGATCGAGCGACATGAAGTAGCTCCGGGCTCTTCTTACTCAATTTAGAAGATGCGACTGTAACTTCAACAAGTTCCTGGCTTAGTCAATGTTAAATTCACTAAAAACGCCACGCGCTTCATACATCCTATCCTTTTCTTCATGTCATGACTGCAACCACCTATCAGTGATCATAATCATATATTGAGTGGTTAACCGAAGTTTGTGTGGTATAAGTCTGTAAGTTGGGAATGTTCCTATGAAATTATTTAGAAAAATAATTGGACTGTATGGGTAAAGGTGATATATACATATAACCTCTCCCTCACACACCCGGGTGTGTGAGGTGATGTACAGACATACCTCACACACGCGGGGTCAACCACTCAATCCCACTTTGACCACTGTTCACAAAATTCTCACCAGAAATCATGTCAATTATTGCCACCTTTCTAATCTTCAACCTCTTAGTTGCCTTTTTGTTTACCAAGTCATATCCACAACCACTATTGTGTTAATACGAACCCCTTCCATTCTGTATATTTCAGCTATTCCTTTCTTTTAGCCACCTCATTAAACACTAATAATGAAAGCAGTCTCCATGACCTCTCCCATAAGTTTTGCCAAGTTGCCAACTCCTGAAGTATTCCCTCCATTTCAGTTTTGTTAACCGTGCCCAAACTAGCCTCCATGTTTCCTTAAATGGTACTTCTGCTTTCTTATCAAGTTCACTTGTTTTAGAGTTACAGTTTTAAACCCAAATTTTCCAATTACATCTTATTTATCTTCACCTCTGCTTAAACCAAAAAATTATAGGAAGTACTATATAATGTAAATATTCTTTTCTCCCTACTACTCTAAAATGTAAAAAAATCTAACTTTTTTAGCAAATCCTCCTTTAAAAATATACTTGTGCATACTCTTCTTTGGAAACCATGCATCTAATACAAGGAAGAGCCATCTAGTCTCTTTCAACAAAATTATCTTCGTGCATATTCATTTCCAGATTTCCGAACCTACAACTACACCAACTACGTCCTCTGTCCGTGCGCGCGCGCACATATTCCCTCCTATCAAATACGAATATTTTTCTATGCACACACACGCACACACACACACACACACACACACACACACATATATATATATATATATATATATATATATATATATATATATATATATATATATATATATATATATATAGCATAGTCACTGACATAATTATAACCGTGTTTGTGAAATCTCACATAATAAAAGAAAAATGCTCGTTTTACTGATGGCTGATCGATCATGTACTAACACCACCGCACCACCGAGTGTCACAGTAGCAGACATGTGAGAGAGAGAGAGTGAGAGAAAGGGTTGCTGAAGGGAAGCGATTATTGAAGATAGGAGACATTTAAATAGACATTTTCCACATAACTGAATTACAGCATCCTTCTCATTACCTAGAGGGCACACCTCTAATTACACATATTCCCTTCCATCAAATATGAATATTTGTCTATGCACACACACACATATGTTTTGTTTAGTATGGTGTTTTTACGTTGCATGGAACCAGTGGCTATTCAGCAACGGGGCCAACGGGTTTACGTGACTTCCGAACCACGTCGAGATTGAACTTCCATCACCAGAAATACACATCTCTCACTCCTCAATGGAATGGCCGAGAATCGAACCCGCGACCACCGAGGTGGGACGCAAACACCATACCAACCACGCCACTGAGGCGCTCACACACATATGAATATTTGTCTATGCACACACACACACACAAACACAATATTCATATTTGATGGAAGGGCATATGTGTAATTAGAGGTGTGCCCTCTAGGTAATTAGAAGAATGCTGTAATTCAGTTATATGGAACATGTCTATTTTAATGTCTCCCATCTTCAATAATCGCTTCCATTCAGCAACCCTTTCTCTCACTCTCTCTCTCTCACATGTCTGCTACTGTGACACTCGGTGGTGTTAGTACAAGATCAATCAGCCATCAGTAAAACGAGCATTTTTCTTTTATTATGTAAGATTTCACAAATACGGTTATAATTATGTCAGAGACTATGCTTATTTATATAAGCAGCTATCCCTTCACTCAACAGAAAATAATTGTTTCTGTTCGTATTCATGATTACTTTTAACAAAGGCGAAATGGACACCAAACTATTCAATCAAAATTCCGTAACTGAGATGTCTCTTTCCAACGCACTGATTTTCATCTGTTTATTTTTCCTCAGAACTCAATAGCCAACAATTCCTGTCAGCATAAACATGTCATATGAGAATTTGCTCTCCGTAACAGCTCTCAAATCCTGAGCCGAGATGACACTTGTACATGCCATAAAATCTGCAATTCAAAAGGAAACTAATGTCACATTCGGCCTAATCTGAATAGCGCATTAGAGAGTTAGCTATTTCCAAACAGGCAGACTCGCAGGGCTGCCAGATTTCCACACTATTTATGCTAAGGTCACACATTCACGTATCAACGCACGCACGCCCACGCAAGAGCGGAAATTGGTAGTTGGCAGCAGCTTACGTCAGTAAACCATAAATGTTTCGTTCGTGGACGTACAGTGACGGGTTGTCCGGGCGCTAAGTTCCGCCCACTGGAGCGCTGTAGCCCACTCCAGTTTTGAAATGTTCAAAACAAGTCGTGGGGGGGTCACGCCAAATATCACCTGACGTGGCTCCAGGCATTGCACGTAGGACCCACGGTGACTGCAGCGGGGTAGGCGCTGGGGTCACCAGCATTGTTCGCCGCCGCTGTTTTCTTCCCGCCGCGAAGCACGTAGGCCTCCTAATTGCGTTTTATCCTACGGGGAAACCAATTCGCACATTTGCAACCCTGTACGACTTGACAAAGCTGTAGCATGATATAAAAGGGCAGGTCGGCGCCCTCAGGTCAGCTGTTGTTTCCCTCTCCGAGACCAGCAGTCTCCTCCAAGTACTCTCCACAACGCCCTTCAAGATGCTGAACCTCACAAAACGAACAAGGAAGGGATCATCAACGTCACATCTTCTTGCAGGACCTCCTTTCAGCCCGGAGAAGACTCCTACAGCCACTCCTGCAGACACTCAGGATGAGGGAAATGTCATCTTCCACCTACAGGAGTTGGAGTTGGATGAGATACAGCAATGAGAACGACACAGAAACTCTCCATTGACAACAGATAGAATGTTCCTTTGATCAAGACGTTGGACAGCCAAGACGTCCAGGACGACGTGCCACCGGAGCGTAAGAAGAACTTCTGTGTCATCCTATCGGACTTAAATGAGAGGCTGGTGGGTGAGTGCCTTGAGCACAAAGACCAATTCATATACAACAAGGGGATGGTTGCCTACAAGGACAAAGCCAAAGTGTGGAAGGTCTTTGATGACAAGGGTAAGTCACTTAGGCCACCAGTGACTGGCAATGAGCTCTGGACATCATTCACGTCCCTCATGAGCCGTTTCGGACAACTCGCTGACGAGAAGAGTGGTCAAGTGGCGAGCAGACGACTGACGGACCGGGAGAAGTGAATATTGAACATACTCCACTTCCTCGAGCCCCACATCGTCCGTCAGAAGAAGCCCAAGATGTTGGGACTTCCAATGGTATATATTTTATAAATTCTGACTTAATTTTTTTTATCTGTTGAAAATATACAATACTTTACAGTACATGCAGAATTCTATCAAAGTGATTTACAACCTTGATTTTCATACATGTTCCATCACTTTACAGTCTGCTCTGTTTACAGGCTGGCCCTATTGTACCCTACGGCCCCACAACAGTGGGCGTGGTACCGACGTGAAGTTGACGTACATAGAATGTTACACCATCGGCGTAAGTCAGTGCGCCATGCTTTGCACCACAAAATCTTGGGGAAGTGTAGGTTTTTGCTGGGACAGTTGCAGGTAGGCGTCTGACCTTGCTTGCATTGCAAGTACATTTGTGGCCCAATATACGTTGCTGGTTTTACGTCCGTCAGCTGTTCAAGGTCATTTCACAGCAAATGATGTCCATGATCCACATACATGGGCATACGCCGTCATGATACGTGAATGTGTGACCCCAGCATAATGCTAAGGTCACTCATTCACGTATCAATGCACGCACTCCCACCCATGAGCAGAAATTGGTAGTTGGCAACAGCTTACGTCAGTAAACCATAAATGTAACGTAAAACATGCGTAAAATTGTAGACGTACGGTGATGGGTCGTCCGGGCTCTAAGCTCCGCCCACTAGGGCGCTGTAGCCCACTCCAGTTTTGAAATGTTTAAAACAAGTCGTGGGTGGTCAAACCAAATGTCACCTGACGTAGCTCCAGGCATTGCACGTGGGACCCACAGTGACTGTTGTGGGGTAGGCGCTAGGGTTACCTGCACTGTTCGCCGTCGTTATTGTCTTTCTGCCGCGAAGCACGTGGGCCTCCTAATTGCGCTGTAACCTACGGGGAAACCAATTCGCACATTTACAACTCTGTACGACATAGCAATGTTGTAGCGTGGTATAAAAGGTCAGGTCAGCGCCCACAGGTCAGCTGTTGACTGTTGTTTCCGTCTCCCGAGACCAGTAGTTTCCTCCAAGTACTCTCCACAACTCCCTTCAAGATGCCGAACCTCCTAAAACGACCAAGGAAGGGACCATCAACGTCACATCTTCTTGCAGGACCTTCTTTCGGCCCAGAGAAGACTCCTACAGCAACTCCTGCAGACACTCAGGTCGAGGAAATGTCATCTTCCACCTACAGGAGTCGGAGTTGGATGAGATACAGAGTGATGACAGCGACACGGAAGATGACTGACGGACAGGGAGAAGTGGATATTGAACATATTCTACTTCCTCAAGCCCCACATTGTCCGTCAGAAGAAGCCCAAGATGTTGGGACTGCCAATGGTATGTCTGACTTAATTTTTTTTTATTTGTTGAAAATATACAATATTTTACAGTATATGCAGAATTCTACCACGGTGGGCGTGGTTACGATGTGAAGTTGACATACATAGAACATTACACTATCGGCGTAAGTTCCAGGTAGATGTCCGAACTTGCTTTCTTTGCGCGTACATTTGCAGCGCAATGTACGGTGCTGGCTTTACATCCGTTAGCCCGTGTCCTGTTTACCAGCTGTTCAAGGTCATTTCATTGCGATGATGCCCATGATCCACATACATAGGCATATGCCGTCGTGATACGTGAATGTGTGACCCCAGCATAATGCTGGGGTCACATATTCATGTATCACAACGGTGTATGCCCACGTATGTGGATCGTGTGCATCATCGCGGTAATATGACCTTGAACAGCTGGTAAACAGGACACGGGCTAACGGACGTAAAGCCAGCACCGTAAATTGCGCCACAAATGTACGCGCAAAGAAAGCAAGGTCGGACGTCTACCTGGAACTCACGCCGATAGTGTAATGTTCTATGTACATCAACTTCACGTCATAACCACGCCCACCGTTGTGGGGCTGTAGGGTACAAAATGGCCGGCCTGTAAACAGAGCAGGCTGTAAAGTGATGGAACTTGAATGAGAGAATGTAAAAATATTTCATTCTGAAAATCCAGGTTGTAAATTCACTTTGGTAGAATTCTGCATGTACTGTTAAATATTGTATATTTTCAACAAATAAAAAAAAATTAAG
>NC_087203.1:21042505-21057505 GCF_015104395.2 Macrobrachium nipponense
AAGATCAATTGCATGTTCATTTTGTAGATGGGTTTGACTTGTGTTATGTCTTTGGATACACGTTAATTCAGCATTTAGTTCCTTGTGGCAGATTCTGCAAGAAGCCCTTTCTTGGTTTCCTTCAACTGGTTTTAGCCAAGACTGAAAAATCTTCGTTTACCCAGGCGTCTCGAAAATTGCGCTTACCAGGCATAATCAGCTGTAAGCAATATATCAATGAAATCTAACAACGTGCGTAAAATTTGAAATATAAATCTATTTGAGAGTATATATAAGGCATTTTAATTACATGTTAGTACTGAAATATAATGATGAATTTATAATTGATATTCAATCCGGCATTATTGCCATAAATACTAGACCTATATCTTGGGCTAACTAACACTGTTGGTTTTATAATCGCACATGAACTTAAAAAATTATTATCGCTGTATTGTATCACTGCAATTACATAATTACAATCACTTTCATAAAGAATAATTTGAGCTGCAAATGTAATGGTAAGCACCAGTGTTATAACTATGTAATATTTTTCAGAGCAAACTGGCAACGTATCCTGGACCTTGGCTAATATACTACTGAGCCATTTAATGTTACATGAGGATTTAATTACCACTTCATTATATAATTTCTTACTTTTATCATTATACAAATAGTCGTTCATTTAAGGTAATATCAACTGAAAACGAAATCATGAGCGCTATCATCTATACTGGTAAACTAGGCCTGTGATTTTTGCTAACATCTTACGTTATACGAATAAAAGTTATGAAATTATTAAAGCCCGTTCCTTTCAAAAGTTTATGTCACTGTAGTTGTAGAATAACCAAACGGATTATACAGGCACATTAATAATTTTCACTGCAAAAATTGCAATGTGCATAGCAAAGCTGTAAAGCGCATCACTGAAAAATAATTTGCTACCAAATGGCAGTATGAAACCATATAGCCTATGTATGCATTTCAAAAAAAAATTCAAGAAAATATACCATCACAACTAGCAAATTAAGAATACTCACTAGCATTATGAAAAAGAATAAATACAGACTTTGTTGAGGACATATTAAGAATAAATTTAGTCTAGGTAACGGATGGCAGGTTGGCGCTGGAGCCAGCTCGTACGGTCAAGATCTAGTTTATCTAGGTCTTGGTTTGCAGTTGAATCAATGGTCAGCGTCATGCATCTGATAAACATCCAAACGCATCCACAAATTAAAAAGGATAATACCAATAAGTTATTTATATAGATATTTGTGTGTGAGACTTACAAAATAGAATAGTAAAAAATTGTTCATAACTTATTAGAAGATTTTAACTAGCATACACTTTTTAAGTAGAAAGCATGGAAATTTTTACGTGTGGATTCCACAGTCCACACCTAATCACAATGTGGACAAGATAAACCGTATTAGTGACGTCATTTCCTCACTTCGGCAGCCCTGAGGCAGAGATGTCCATAATAAAAGTCTGCGGAGTTTACATGATCTTGCTTTCGAACCCAGGCTTATAATAATACCTTTTGATGAACATAGATATGTACGTATACATATATGTATAACTGAATCGCGAAAATATCGAATGTGACGAATATATAAATAAAGGCAAATGCCACAAATGAAAGTGAAACAATGGAGTAGTGCTAGGCCTTTCGACTTACTGTCCTTCACTTTGCAGACTGATAGGAATATAAAAATAAGTTTACAAAGAAAGCTCATATAATTGAAAGATGGTGAATATAAAAAAAACAGTTGTACCTGGAATGCAACACAGTTGAAGAATGAGAGAACTTACCAAAACAAGGGCAAATATCAAAAGGTTTTAAACAAGACTAAGCTCAACAGCTTGGAAAAAGGGAAGGGTCAACTCAAAAGATTATACAAGGAAAGAGACTGACTACCAAAATATGACCTTGGAAAGAATAAGCTTATTGAATGTGTTCATAGAAGTGCAACAAAGCAATATTTCTCCTGTTGATAAACAATAACAATCTTTGCACAGTGGACAGTTTCAAAAATATTTATTGAACATACGAATACATATAAAATGTGTATAATGTAACTAATTAGTAATCGAGTCAATGATCTTATCTTTAAGGTCATTTTTTAACATTTTACTAAAACAGGGATCCAAATAATACATGCCAGGGGTAAGGTTTAAATTACAACTGGAAGTAAGCTGCCTAATAGAGGGTTCTAAAAGATTTCGAGAAAAGAAACCAATTTATCCTGTGAGTTTTCACTTAAATCAGGGGTTTCCAATCTGGGGTACGTGTACCCCAGGGGGTAAGCCAAGGGTCTGTCAGGGGGTACATACTACCCCTGGCACTCGAATGAATGTTAGATGCTGACCTTCAATGGGCTTCAGCAAAAACTGCTCCTCGGCCAACTAGGATAGTTAATGAAAAACAGTTTCAGCCATTTATTGACACCCTTTGCAGATGATGTAATAATAATGCATTTTGTTTGTAGCTCAGTACCATAACCTTGCAAATCTACTGCATAGCCAAAGGTAAATAATTACATAAAATTGTCCTTTTTTTTATATTCTTTATGTTTACAATATTATTGGTTATGTCAGGAGAGTTATCTAACTTCCTTTCGGTACTACACGTTATACAAAGTGAAGGGGGTACATTACTGACATTACAAATGCCCGAAAGGGTAAAGGTGGATAAAAAGGTTGAAAACCCCTGATTAAATGAATGAATATTTCATTGAATGTTTGCCCAGTTTTCACAATCCTTATGCTATTTTATTCGTACTTCTAAATCCTTACTGGAGTGACTGATATAAAAAAGAAGAGCAGTCCAAGGATGGAATTTTATATATTATGTTATTCCTCCTTTCCCTACCGCTATTTTTCATTAAATTTCTTATTAGTGTATTATCAGAGTAGGTTAAGAGTATTAGCTATAACCTGGACATAGCTAGTAAAAAGCTGATTTTTGCAGCATAGGTGCAAAACTAGGTGTAAAATCACATCGTAAAATTCCCCAGCAAACACTCTTGTGTAACCTTGGAAATCCAAGATGGCGTCCAAAATGGCCTTCATTTCAATGATCCCCCATTTTTAGCATAACTTTGCTTGCAGACACCATACACACACAAATTTTGTCTATTCTAATATTTTTAGGTACAAGAAATCTAAAAAAAATACATATCACTAGAAGATCACCTGCTTATAATTAACATAAAGCAAGATGGCGCCCAACATGGCCAGCATATTTTTCATTTCAACCCTTAGTGAACGGGTGAATATATCGATATGCAGCTCCTCAGGCCAGGTAAACTTTGAGGTCGGCCAATTTACGAAAAGAAACATCAGTGGAAAGAGGAAGATATGCAAATATACATGGTGAAAGGAAAAGAATTCTAAAATACTTTCCCTACCTTCCACGAGAACTTGAAAATGACTATTTACAACCCCTTGTGGAGCCTCTTTTACAAGACAATCGTAAATTTTACCAACTTTTATGTTTTTTCTAATATATATATTTTTTTGTAAAATTACAATTACTACTCCCAAAATATCAAAACAGATAAGAAATAAAAGCAGTAACAAATTCTTAGCATATTTGTTGAAAACTATTTATGTACATTTACCGAGAACGAAGATTCAGTAATTTTTTTTTTTACTTTTATATGCCTTTTTCTAATATTTATCCGCAATTTTCTTTGTACAATTAATTTACAACCGACACACTATCGTAAAAGACAAGAAAAAAACAAAAGTCACCCCTTGGTATATTTAGGAGCAAATTTACAAAAAGATGTCATGTGAGAGAGAGACAGAACATTCCCCGCTTCAAGTCACAACCACTACTGAAGTCCTGTGACACCCACACTCCTGATCTTAGTCAGTATAAAAGTTGCCATAAGTGAATTTAAGGGCTATAAAAGTATTGGCACCTCTTTCCCGCCTGATTGTTTCCAAATCGATGGTGTGTAATATTGTTTAACTACAGAATTAATCCGTCCACCAACCCAAACCTATTATTACTACTCCCGAGGATCAATCCATCCATAAAGGGTTAAGCATATCCTTGCTTCCTGACAAGGTATAAACATAGTTTTGGTGTCTAAACATGTGTTTACTGAAGCAAGCAGTCAATAAAATGTATGTCTAGAAGATCAGGAACTTTCATATAGCTAAACTCATTTTTGTTACCAAAATAGAAACAAAATGCCCACAAATTTCCAAATTATATTAACCACAATTTCAACAAAATTGAATATGAATATCTGACCACACATATTTGGGTTTAAGAAAAACAATTAACTTGATTGTTGTGGGGTCCAAAGTTTGTCACCTTATATTATATGCATAATCAACTTAATCTACGTTTACACAAAACTTAATTTTTCAGTGATGTTTCACCAAGAGTTGATGTCTTCTCTTCCTCTTCATCGTTTATTATAAGTGGTGGAGCAGTATTATTGCATGAATGGCTGATGCACTTATTGCAAACTGATGTGCAAAAAAGGCCTAGCTTCTTGCAGCTGCACATCATGTTACTGCATCCCTCTGGTTTACATCCACATGAGACCATTGTAAGTATTGTTTTAGGGGCAACTGGAATGTCCATTTCTAGTGGGACAAGTGTTCTATCTTGAAATCCCCATCCCCACTCTGTTGGATTCAGACTGTTGCCCATCCACTTCTGTAGTGTGAGACATGCGGTATGGGTGTTGCTTTGCAGCAGCAGTTGCTGGTGGTAAACTGGCCAAAGTGAATTCTGAATTTAAGGAACTTCGGGCAATAGCTCTCTTGTAGGCGACATGATGGTACTCGTTGAGAGAACTGTAATTGCTGGTTTCATAAAGGTGCAGAATAAAGTCTTCTCCAGCTTTTTCGCCTTGTCATGGGTGTGTCCACTCTTCATTAATGTATCGAGAGAGCCATATTCACTTTTCTTTTGTACCATCTTGAAAGCTTTTGACTCTGCCTGACAATAAATTGCTGACACTGTATCACAGCCTGTCACTGCATACAGACATCAATTAATTTTTGGTACCTCCTATGGCATGCTAAATTTCCTGCATGCTGAATACAGTTACAGGATTGCTGCGGCATAACATGTACATATCTGTAGAATTGCTTGCTCAAGCAACTAACATAACAAGCAGATCAGTATATGTCCTAACAAAAGTAACTGAAGTCTTTTCGGCATCTGCTACAGATAGAACTGTTGAAACTATTAACATGTCCGCATCTGCATCTGCTTTCATCTTTTCATGAAGCATTTGAATGAGTCTTTTCTTATCGTTGCTGTTGGCCAGGAATGCAGTTTGACTTGTGGTTGTTGGCATAGTTTCCTAAAAAATTATATCACTAGAAATGCACTCTTGGACTCTCCATGTCTAGTCAGCAACCTTTGTGGAAGTCACATTGTCGTCTCCGTGGATTGAGCTCCAAAGTGCCTGAGGACATATGAGATATAGGTCTGGCAGACACCAGCATAAATAGATGGTTGTGGCCAAACAACTGACTGAGGCAGATGACCACCATCCAAGACAAAGAGTCCATTCTCTGGATAATTAGCATTCATGCTACATGATTTTAGGACATCGCCTAGGGTGTTCTTTGCTGGTTTGTGCATTATACCATATTTAAAGAAGGAAGGTGGCTGAGGAGCAAGTTCATAAACCAAGAATGTTTCCATCTCAAAGCTATTATTCAGGACGCATGTTAACTGATTGAATAATTGAGTTGGATTAACTTCCACCTGCTGACCGATGATCTTGACTATTCTATCTTTTGCACCAATTGGGTTCACCTTGACATTGTGGTGTAGAGTGATGCTTGTAACCTTCTTCCCTGACATGTCAGATGCTGCCTTCTAACCCAACTCTACAGCATTATCACAATTCACAGATGTATCAGTGACAATTCCAGTTGACACAGACACCAGAAGATCTGGATCGTATCCAGCAAAAGGGGAATGAGCTTGTAGCCATCGTGCAAAGAAATGGGGGATCTTGCCATACTAATTTGGTGAAGGTCTTTATGTTGCTCTGATGTACTAGTTTGGATGCCTGTGAACTGTTCCAGTGCATCACATATAGGAGCAAAGAAAGAAAGTGCGAGTACCCACTTTGTTAAAGTACTGTCTGTGATGCCTCGACCAAGAGTCATTCCTTGAGAACATTTCAGCGATTTCATCAGGAAGTGCTCAATTGTTTGATCAGAGAAGTTGCCATCCGAAAAAGAATCACAACAACTTATGGTGAAGTAACCTTTCTCTGTAAATAGTCAGTATTCTTCCTCTGGTATGGTTTTGTCTAACCTTTCCATCTGTTGCAAGTACAACTGAGCAGATTTGATATAATTAAGATGCCCCGCTGCATGAAAGTGGGGAATCCTTTCCCTCACACAATAGGGGTGCATTTTCTAGTTTCCGCTCCTTTCTGTTCTAATAAAATGCTGCAGAAGAGCCACTTGCCGGATATATTACACTTATGGTTTTCCCGTTTTCTTGTCATGGTTAAGAAGTGCTATGTAAAGACCTTGTATGCATCTGCTGGATTTCCCACTCTTTAAAATATATATGTATCATATTTCAAGCTCAGAATATTTTAAAAAAAGGTGACCATATTGGGCGCCATCTTGGCTTATGCTACATACAAGCTTTTTGTTTGTTTGTATGGTGTTGCATGGAACCAGTGGTTATTCAGCAACAGGACCAATGGCTTTGCATGGCTTCCGAACCACGCCGAGAGCGAACCTCTATCACCAGAAATACACATCTCTCTCCACTCCGTAGAACGCCCAATTATCAAACTTGCGACCAATGAGGTGGACAACCAACACCATACCGACCACGCCACTGAGGCGCTACTTATAAGCTGTTGATCTTCTAAATATATACTTTATTATATTCCTTGTACCCAAAAACATAGGGATAGACACCAAGTTTATGCTTATATCTTGTCTAGGAGCAAAATTATGCAAAAAAATGGGAAATGGCAGCCATTTTGTACGCCATCTTTGATTTAAAAGGTTGCACAAGGGGGATATCGGGGGGACTTTTAGTATGTCATTCTGTGCATGTTCCTGCATCTATCCTGAAAAAATAAGCTTGTTACAAGTTATGTCCAGGTTTTGGGGCTATTATTAACTAATGCTCTTGGACTATAGGAAAAGACCAGGTTGACATTAAAAGATAATAACAATGATTTTATGGTTTCAAAACTACTAAAATAAGGCAAGCTAAAGGTGACTTTACACTAGGCTTTCCAGCGCACTTCATAAGTCACCTCTGCCAGCATATGCTCGCCCAAGATATTTTAGCTGCTTTGCTCTCTAATTTGAATAACCAGTACCATCTACTAAGTTTACTTTAGAATTAGAAAAGATAATTACCTCCCTTTCTTAGATGTTTAAAAACACATAGAGAACCATTGCAATGCAAATTCATTTCTTATAGGAGACCAACGAACAACTTAGCTTACGCCCATTTTTATTCAGGTCACCACCTTAACATAAAAATATCCCCTTTTTTTCTATGTTTTTACGAGCTTTGCACATTGTCAGTCCAACGTATTTGGATCAAGAAAATGAATACATAAGAAAAATAGCAACAGCTTTATTTTGCCTTTCACATATACTAGATATTTCTTATAAAAAAGCCCACAACAAATTTTACAGTGAAAGTAACATGAAGAAAGAAACTCCTAAGAACACCCGTAGCTTGCCTTATTTTAGTGGATCTAAAAACATAAGATCACTGTTGAAGTCTTTTAATGTCAACCAAATCTTTTCCTATAACAAGAAACTAAGAGGAATATTAATGAAAAAATAGCCGTACAGAAAGCTTATACATAATATATAAAATTCCATGCTTGGCCTGTTCTTTTTATATCGTCAATCCAGTATGGATTTAGAAGTAAAAATTAAATAGCATAAGTATGCTGACAAAACTGAGCAAACATCCCAAGTAAATTGGACAGAAGTTCAGTGATTGCCAGACCAACAGATTTCTCTTCACGTAATCTTCTAGAATCTGCTATTATACAACTAACTTCCGATTGTAATTTTAACCTTAGCCCTGGTATGTATGATTTGGACCCCTGTATTGGTACACGTTCAAGAATGACCTTAACGATAAAATCGCTGACTTAATTACTAATTAGTTACCATCTGTATATTTCTTATGTATATGTATGTTTCATATATTTTTTTGAAAATGTTCACTTAGGACAAATTTTTATTGTTTACCAAAATGAGAATTATTGAAGTGTTTAACCTTTATAAACTAAGTAATTATCATATTCTTTCAAATGTCATTTTTTAGTGGTCAGTTTCTTTCCTTGTATAATCTTTGAATTGACCCTTCCCTGCTGGGCTTAATCTTTAGAAACACCTCTTAAATATTTGCTCTTGCTTAGGTTTTCCATTGATTCTTCCACTGTGTTAGATTCTAGTTACAGTTCTGGACAATTCCACTGGGTCCAGTTTCCTGAGCGAGATGGGTTTATGACAGGATTTGTGTTGGTAGCCCTGATGAGACAGGTAATTCAGGGCCTTGGTCTTCGTTCTGAAATAAAGAATCCTATATATCAACAATATAAGGCCAGCAAGTTAATTCCTTGCACCTGGAGTGGTCGCGAAAATAAAAGAAAAGATTCAAAATTTAAGTTGGGTATAAATTAAGAGAAAATGCATTTCCACTTAATTATGTGAACTACTAACCCACCGTGCAAAGACTTATCCATAAGATATTTTGACAGACAATCCAAATTTTCCATATCTTGTTTATAAGAGTGTTCTATACTAAATTTACGTATCAAACCTTAAGTTCACTTTTTGTGTGCAGTTGGACTGAAAATAATAACAAGCCCAAACAAATTCTAGCCACCAAACCGGCACCTCTTCACATAGCGACATACAAATAAAAACGTATGAACATCTTTCATTAAAGTAACAGACACAAACTGTTCGCAGTGATGATTGCATTTCACTTCCCGTACTTTTAAAAGCATTGTAGAAACAGACACTCTGCATAGAGAAAACCTGTATTCTCTCTAAATTTTATCACAAAAATTAAAGAAATCTACGTTAGGACAATCATTGCATGTCAATGCAACATTCATCTAAGTAACTTGATATTCTGAGAAATATATTGAATCGCAGAGGATAAACATAACTGAAGAAATTCCCAGACCCAAACTTCAGTGAGACAAAATACAGAAAGGAAGAAAAACAAAGCAGTTGTACAACAGGCGTCATCCCTACAGGACGACGATCAGAAGGTAGGCAACTCTGCTAAACGACTCAATAGCCTTGTTAGCGACCTACTGTATCAGTTACACGCACACACTATACATCCAATAAACGAGTGCTGCCAATCCATGACTTTACAGACCTGGACTTTTAACTTTGTTTGGTTTTGATTAATAGTCCTAGTCTAGACATCTTATAAGAAGATATTGGGAAAATTTGGATTACCTTCAAATGCCTTATATATACTTAGTCTTCGAAAGGTTGGGTTTGCAGTTCACATAATTTAAGTGGGAATACACTTTCTCTTAATTCATTCACTAAGGTAATTTTTATTCTTTGCTTTTGTTTTTGCGTCCGTCCAGTACAAGGAATTAGTTTGCTGATCTTATATTATTAACGTTTAAGGATCTTCATTTCAGAAAGATGACAAAGGCCACGATTTACGTTCTTTGTCAGGGCTACCAACACAAATCCTCCCACAAACCCTTATCGCTTGGGGAACTGGACCCGGTGGAACTGTCCGGATCTCTACATCTATTCGTTATAATCCCCATCTGTCAATTATACGAGCTTCCTTAGTAAATTTATTTTTATATTTCTATCAATCTGCTAAGCAAAGGACTGCAAAGTCGAAGGGCCCGACACCATTCCACGTTTCACTTTCCTTCGTGGAATTTGCCTTTATTTATACATATATATATATATGCATATTACATATTTAATACAGTAAATAATTAATATGGTGCTAGTAATGAATATATAATATGTATGTATGTTATGTATATGTATATGTATATATATATATATATATATATATATATATATATATATATATATATATATATATATATATACATACTAGGACCATAACAATTACTTACAACGTCAAATGTGTACAAATGCTCGAGCGCACGCACGCGCAAACACACACACACACACACACACATATATATATATATATATATATATATAAGATATATATATATATATGTATATATATATATATATATAATTTACATATATACACTAGCACCACGACACATAAAAAACTTAAAAAACATAACAATATGCAGTGTAACTGATAATCACAATATATCAATTAAAACGAAAAATCATCTTTAAAAAAAAACACGTTTATCATGCAAAGGTCACTGGTGTGAAACATAAAATTATAGAAAAGATACAACTCAAGCTATACATATATATTTCTACTCACTTTCGTTAACGCCATCAAAGCAAATTATCTTTGGATGTAAAAAAAAATAGTTTTCTACAAGATAGCAAACTCTAGTGTTTTTCAGTCTAAAGCTTTTTAACTTGAGAGAAGAGCAGACAATCTCTGATTTTACATGGCATGGTAAAATTCTACTTTAAAATTCCACTAACAGGTCAATTTATGACCAGTTTTTCGGGATAGCGCTAACGAATTCAACCGATTTTATCATTATTAGTCCTCATGTGAAATATACAGCCTGAATATGTGTTCACAGTATGAATATTAATTGCTACATCAACGTTTTGTTGCATTACGTACCACAGCAAAAATACAGTTTGAATAACAATGCATTTACCTTGGGATGCAGCTTAGTGAGCTTCCCGGCAGCAAGCGTCAGTGGCCCAACATCACAGACAGTCCTGAAATGAAATCATTTTTTTCATGTAAGAGTGCAAGTTACCATTTCAAATAACACATGGATAGGACTTTGAAATGCCAACTCTCTATCGAAAATGAATATGAAAAAGTGAACTTGACTGACCACTTGCTTCATGAATTTTTACAGGAACATTGTGCATTTTTTTGCAACCAAACCTATTTTGATTTACACCGAGGTTTTTACTCCTATTCCACCTATATTATATATATATATATATATATATATATATATATATATATATGTGTGTGTGTGTGTGTGTGTGTGTGTGTGTGTGTGTGTGTGTGTGTTATTCATGCATCGTCAGAGCACAAAAATATACGATAAAAAATTTAATGTGCGTGAAATTTAAGCTATGACCCTTATCTTATCTAAATGCTGCTGAATCTTGGATGAACCTCTTGTACATAAAACATCTACAACATACGCAGCTTCAAACATCAACACATAAGATTAATATATATATATATATATATATATATATATATATATATATATAGTATGTATATATGTCTTATCACACCACCATGATTCATGTATACCTCTCGCAATAGCCTTGTGGTTCTGTGGTTCGTGCTCATGAGCCGACGAAAATCCTATCAAGTAAAAAATTCCTCTTCGGGTTAACCTGTAACATATATGAAAATATATTAATCCCGAGGCACAGCGAATTAGATATTAAAGGACATTTGAAGCTTAATGTGTATGTATGTGTATATATATGTATAATTATACATAGGGTCACAGAAGATTAATGTGTTTGTATGTTGTATACATATACAGAAATATATATATATTATACATATATAATATATATATATAGTATAGTATAAGTTATATAATATATATCATATATAATATATATATATATTATATATATACATATATACAAAATATATTTAATATATATATATTATATATATATATTATGATTATATATATCATTATATATATATGGGTATATATATATTTACATATAATTAGATAAGATCTTGGGCTACTTTTTCTATTGCTTGGAATGCTACACCAAAGTAGGTATCAGCAATTTAGTTCAGTCAGTCCTGTACAAACCCCCTCAGTCTTAAACAATATAATATTACTTCAAGTTATTCGAAGCCTTAAAACTCTGGATACACGAGTGCTAAAAACGTCGCGTTGCTGACGCCAACTGACGCTGTCTTCTGTATCTTCCAATGCTTTTCAACTGAAAATTTGGACTACACAAGTGTTTACTGGGACGCGTTACGTGGGCGTAAGGAGTTTCTAATTTCGGTGTCGACGTATTAGCGCAGCGCTAGTAACGCCTTGCCTCACTACACGAGACGCTGATGGGACGCAGTATCTAGATGGCAATGACCCAGTTGCTAGGAGGGCACCAGATAGGCTAGACCTCTGGGCTCCTCTACAACAGTACCGGGGCCCAAATGCCAAGCTACTCCAGCACCATAAGAGACGGCGCCAGTGATATTCGACAAGGACAAATTTATTTGTGAAGCTGAAAGCAAGCAGGCATTATATAAGGCATTATATAATGTAAAAAAAAAACGATTATAACAACCGAGAAATATAAGCTGAACGATTATAACAACCGAGAAATATAAGCTTAACGATTATAACAATCGAGAAATATAAGCTAAGTGCTAGACTGAAATATGGATGGAAATGTTCCCAGACTGGAATGGCAAGACGGAAGCAGAAAATATATAAAAGGCACAAGCCTGTCACACATCCAACTTGGACAGCATGCATGATGAGCTAAACATGTTAGGCTAATGCTCAGTAATGCTTCGAAAATAGCGCTTGTGTGTCCACACCCTTAAGCCATGACGCTCTTCGAATGGCAGCTATAGAGCGTTCAAATCTGCAACCCGGATATTATACGAAACCTTCCAGTGTTGTGATAGTGTGGATTTGACAATCAATATGAAGGATGCTCTATGACTCCTCGAATACTTACACAAATGTATATATGTGCATATGTAGCGCGTGACTGACTGACAATAAACGTTTCCGATATTATTAGTTTCTTGTGATAAATATTAAATAATTTCTTCGGTAAAATATTTGAATGCTATATAAACAAAGACCACTCGCCAATGCTTATACGTAGGTATATCTTAAACGTACCGCTTTGTATCGTTTATATATCAGCACAAGCACACAAAACACGAACATGTATCAAACAGTCTACTCACCTCAAACAAACGAACGAGAAGCTTTCAATAATTATGATTTATATCATTAGTTTAGCCCAGGCTACAATTGGACTTATGCACGCAAACTTCAAATCACAAGATTTTCCTATTATTCAATATTCATTTTTTGTAGTTTCACTGCGTGCATATATCAAGAATAACTTTAACATGATACTGAAGTGATATCTACGTCCGTAAACAGAAAAATAATTAATACTGTTTACCGCTAGAATATGAAGCATGGGCCTATGGTACCGGTTCGTCTGATATTTCATTTCACTGGCCTTCTATTAATTATATATTCGTTCCAATTTTGTAAATATTAATTTTTACTGTAACCAATATCTATTTATTCTACCTAAGTCTCGTCCAAAAGCCCAACAATATATATATATATATATATATATATATATATATAATATATATATATATCTATATATGTATGTATGTAGGTATGTATGCATGTATGTATGTATGTATATATATATGTATATATATATATAATATATACTATATATATATATATATATATATAATATATATATATATATATAATATATATATATATATATATATATATATATATATATATAATTGTGTGTGGCTGCATTTATGCCGTTGTATGTCATCAACTAAGGATGACGGGAATTGAACGGGATTTCAAAATTTCGTTCGACAAGTTAATTGGCTATTTAGTACCGAAAATACTCAATCGCTGAGCTATTATAATGACTTGTTTACTCAAGAAAATAATTACACAAGTATTCAAATTATTCTGAAAAGAAACGACAATGCCATTGCTATCATTATCTGAATTTCCCTTCCAGCCAATGCAACAGTGGCCGTTCCATTCACCTCCCGCAAGCAAGTGACAGCCTCACAGACATCCATATTCCATGTTGTTCCGAATATTAACCTACTAGTGTAATTTACATGCATGAATTTAATAAAATGTCATTTAAACATAATCATTGAAAACTTATTGTTGTTTGTGTTTGATCTGTGTAGATTATTTGATACAAGCTCGTCCTTCATGCGCTTGTATCGTTATTTCATCGATATAAATTGGTAGGTTATGATATATATAAAAAGGCGTGACGGTTCTTTAAATATAATATGTAAGTCTTCGGATGTATCACTGGAGAAATAGTTTACATCTCTATCACTGTAAGCCTACAATATCGGAAACTTTGATTCAGCCAATCGAGGGATACGATACGATTGCTATTTACCTAAAGCCTACGTCGGTGAGTGGAGATGGAACGAAACATGCTATACCCATTCTAGGTGCCTCCGTTGACACCCGTCCCAAGATACATTTTGAGAATACAAAGACTTTAGAAAAATAGTGAAAACTGTCGTAAATATGAAGAATAAACTCAACACCCAAGAAAAACTTTGGTTGCGCACAATGTTACCAGTTTAGCTATTTCCCCAATACACTAAGTTTAGCTATTTTCCCCAACACATCAAACTAAACATTCTGAATTGACCGTTAACAACAGTGCTGCAAACATCACGTGCTCCCGAAACACTCAGAACATAATTATAATCCAGAAAGTTCTCGGAACGGTCGAGAGGTCACAAATTTCTCTCCTCGAGGAATGCTACTTGGCGAGTTCTTTCAAGCTACGGTGACGGATAACAGAGAATTTGGGAATGAGTGACTGGACGTCATTATTCCGAAGGATAAGTTTGATATAATGAGAGCATGTGACGACAGTGATTAAAAGATAATATATTAGTAAACATTTACTAAGTGGTTAAAATGTACGCAGGTAAAATCATAAGCCCAAGTAGGTTAGGTCTAACTCAAAAGAGTAGGTTTTAAAAGCACCTTGTAAGAGCAATTGAAAATATTTCCTTTTACGATAGGTGTCGTGTTGAAATCAAGTGTCTAGCCTATATTTCAGTGGTTATCATGACACTTC
>NC_087203.1:21060005-21061261 GCF_015104395.2 Macrobrachium nipponense
TATATTTATTTGAATGCTTCCATTCTCAGTGAAAAGATAAACACATTATTATTTCTTGAAAACATTACTCTTTCGAGTATCACTTATACTTATGCATATGAGGGCAATAATGTAATGGAATATCATTAATCATTCCTGTGTGTAATATTTATTTTGAATAAAAAATACATTTTTCTTAATAAAAAGGAATATTATAGAAGGACTATCCAAAAACCATAATTACTATTTCTTTTTAATTGTTTCTTTAAAATCAAGATAAGCCGAAGGAAAATCCCATCAGAATAACACAGAACGAAGGCAAAAGGCCCTTCAACAAAGCCCTAACCCGAAGTCATCTTATTTGGGCCTTTATGCCACGACGTGAAACCCATTTATATAAATATGACCAACTAACTCCTCTAGACGATGGCATTTCCCCCGCCTCTTGTGGCATCTAGTGTTTTCCCAGACGCAGCTGTGGATTATTTGGCTGAGCAGCTGATCTTTCTTCAGATTACAGATCAGGTTGAGTGGCAGTCTTTAAAACTGTGTTGCTGCCGTAAATGTTAAAAGAAGAATAAGTTTTATTCGCATATTTAGTGAAGATAACAAATATACTTTTGATACCGTTCTAGAGTTAAATGTTGTTAACATTTTTATTTTAATACCCTGCTTCTCTTCCAGAATATATATTAAAGTCTTCATCCAGCTAAATGCATATTTCATTTTTTCTACTGTACCTCCTTTCATATTCACTCTCTTCAATCTTGCTTTCCACCTTACCCGAACAATAGTTTTATGCAAGGTATCCCCTGTTCCACCTTGAAACCTTTTACTCGCTATTCCCTTCCAGAGCTGAATGACCTCATAAGTCACCTTGTTTGGCCTTTGGCCTAGATTTTATATTTCATTCCATTTCATTCCACCTAAATGCACAAATTACCCATTCAGCCTAAACAAGTTTCACAAATTAATATTTTTTTAAAACGTAATAATTTTCTCCTTAAGATTCAAGCAGCTAGCTATACCAACTACTATATGTTATCACTGTAATTATTACCTGTGTTATCTGTGTGTTACCTCTAATTAGAATTTTATATAAAAATCCGTTGCTTCCTATTACGAAATGTATTCGATATAAATTTCCCCACAGTTGAGAAATTTCTTCAGAAACTGAGCTGCCTTTCATTAATATACACAGTTACCTGTAAGTCACATTATTTCACTCACTATGTTGTGCATTTGTGATTGTAAGTTTATATTCAATAGTGAATTTT